>NC_069734.1:17971696-18234196 GCF_027358585.1 Pangasianodon hypophthalmus
TATATGTGTTAGTGTGTACAGTGTATTATGTTAATGTGTATACTGTGTTATATGTGTTAGTGTGTTAGTGTGTACAGTGTGTTAGTGTGTACAGTGTGTTATATGTGTTAATGTGTACAGTGTGTTATATGTGTTAGTGTGTTATGTGTGTTAGTGTGTACAGTGTGTTATTTGTGTTAGTGTGTACAGTGTATTATATGTGTTAGTGTGTACACTGTGTTATGTATGTTAGTGTGTACAGTGTATTATATGTGTTAGTGTGTACAGTGTATTATGTTAATGTGTACAGTGTGTTATATGTGTTAGTGTGTTATGTGTGTTAGTGTGTACAGTGTGTTATATGTGTTAGTGTGTTATGTGTGTTATATGTGTTAATGTGTACAGTGTATCATATGTGTTAGTGTGAACAGTGTGTTATATGTGTTAGTGTGTTAGTGTGTTATGTGTGTTAGTGTGTACAGTGTATTATATGTGTTAGTGTGTACAGTGTGTTATGTGTGTTAGTGTGTACACTGTGTTATGTGTGTTAGTGTGTTAGTGTGTACAGTGTGTTATTTGTGTTAGTGTGTACAGTGTATTATGTTAATGTGTATACTGTGTTATATGTGTTAGTGTGTTATGTGTGTTAGTGTGTACAGTGTGTTATTTGTGTTAGTGTGTACAGTGTATTATATGTGTTAGTGTGTACACTGTGTTATGTATGTTAGTGTGTACAGTGTATTATATGTGTTAGTGTGTACAGTGTATTATGTTAGTGTGTACAGTGTGTTATATGTGTTAGTGTGTTATGTGTGTTATATGTGTTAATGTGTACAGTGTATCATATGTGTTAGTGTGAACAGTGTGTTATATGTGTTAGTGTGTTAGTGTGTTATGTGTGTTAGTGTGTACAGTGTATTATATGTGTTAGTGTGTACAGTGTGTTATGTGTGTTAGTGTGTACACTGTGTTATGTGTGTTAGTGTGTTAGTGTGTACAGTGTGTTATTTGTGTTAGTGTGTACAGTGTATTATGTTAATGTGTATACTGTGTTATATGTGTTAGTGTGTTATGTGTGTTAGTGTGTACAGTGTGTTATTTGTGTTAGTGTGTACAGTGTATTATATGTGTTAGTGTGTACACTGTGTTATGTGTGTTAGTGTGTACAGTGTATTATATGTGTTAGTGTGTACAGTGTATTATGTTAATGTGTATACTGTGTTATATGTGTTAGTGTGTTATATGTGTTAGTGTGTACAGTGTGTTATGTGTGTTAGTGTGTACAGTGTGTTATATGTGTTAGTGTGTTATGTGTGTTAGTGTGTACAGTGTGTTATATGTGTTAGTGTGTACAGTGTGTTATATGTGTTAATGTGTACAGTGTATCATATGTGTTAGTGTGAACAGTGTGTTATATGTGTTAGTGTGTTAGTGTGTTAGTGTGTACAGTGTGTTATGTGTGTTAGTGTGTACAGTGTATTATATGTGTTAGTGTGTACACTGTGTTATGTGTGTTAGTGTGTACAGTGTATTATATTTGTTAGTGTGTACAGTGTGTTATATGTGTTAGTGTGTACAGTGTGTTATATGTGTTAGTGTGTACACTCTGTTATGTGTGTTAGTGTGTACAGTGTGTTATGTGTGTTAGTGTGTACAGCGTGTTATATGTGTTAGTGTGTACAGTGTGTTATGTGTGTTAGTGTGTACAGTGTGTTGTGTGTTAGTGTGTACAGTGTGTTATGTGTGTTAGTGTGTACAGTGTGTTATATGTGTTAGTGTGTACAGTGTGTTACGTGTGTTAGTGTGTACAGTGTGTTACGTGTGTTAGTGTGTACAGTGTGTTACGTGTGTTAGTGTGTACAGTGTATTATATTTGTTAGTGTGTACAGTGTGTTATGTGTGTTAGTGTATATAAATATATATATATATGTTAGGGCTGGGCAAGTTAACGCGTTATTATCGCGTTAACGCATTAATTAATTAACGCTGGCAATTATTTTATCGTGCATTAACACAGTTTTTTAAATTACTACTTTATTTGGAAAGTCCGTTGCTCTCTGGCTCTGAATACACACACAGACAAACGATGGGTCACAAGAGGGTGGGATGTTGATCTGGCTCGGGATCGCGTCATCACGCATCTCAACCAATCAGAGCATTTGGGGTGGGGCTAAGACTGCTGAAGCGCGCACATGAACCAGGAAAACCGGAAGAGAAAAATGGAGAAAGGTACCGAGCTTTTACATGGACATGTTCAGGACATGTTCATTTATAAATGTTAACTTGCTGTTGCTCTGAAGGTGTTATAATGTTATATATCGGGGCTCTGGGCTCTGAGCATTACTTGTTTTTCTATAACAAACTAGACTAAACGTTAATGCCCTGGCAGTGGCACATAGCTTTGGTTTTATAGTTAATTTCATTACATTAATGTTTAAGCTGAAATTTACAAGAAATATTTTAAATTAAAAATTATAACTGCTACTGTGTAAAGGGAATACTGCTGTAAAAAGCACCTTATCTGTTTAAAGTGTTTGCAAACCAAATGTTATTGCACTTTTGTTCATATAGCAGTACTTTTAACAGAAAAGTGCACAATACAAGACTTTTGAATTCATTATTTAATTTTACACTTAACAATGTGATTAATCGCAGAAAAATTATGTGATTAATTGCGATTAAAATTTTTAATTGTTTCCCAGCACTAATATATATATATAATGTGTGTTAGTGTGTACAGTGTGTTGTATTTGTAAGTGAAAAATACACTTTAAATGCATTTAACAGACAAATCTACACACAGTCCTCATGTCTTTTGTGCTCTTTTACAGAGCTGGTTACCAAAAGCGCATGATGAAAGCAGCTACACTGTGGTGGAGTTTATTCCATTTCACACTCTGATGTAACACACACACATACACACACACACACACACACACACACATACACACACATTGGTCATTGTATTTTTTTTCCATAAGCTGTGCTACACGATTGCGGTTATAGTCTGCACGCTAACGCTTCTCACACACGTCTAAAGTGTACAGCTCCATCTTCCGCTTCTCATTCTCAGAGTGTGACCTTCTGCAGTAAAATTCTCACACGAGTTTTTCTCTACATGATCAAACTAAACCTCTGTTCATGTTTCTCATATGTAGCTGCTGCTGCTGATAGTGTAATGTTTCAAGGGAAGATGGCTGGAGCTTTACTGCACATCTTCTCTTGCTGTCTTTGTAAGTGTTTAACACCAGGCCATAATGCCATTGCAGATCAAATGTTTACTGAATGAAGCGTGTGTTCTTTCAAGCAAAGGCTCACTTTCAAACCTGTTCCTGT
The DNA here is from genome assembly GCF_027358585.1 of Pangasianodon hypophthalmus. NCBI lineage: Eukaryota > Metazoa > Chordata > Actinopteri > Siluriformes > Pangasiidae > Pangasianodon > Pangasianodon hypophthalmus. The sequence continues at coordinate 17,975,012 of NC_069734.1, forward strand.
GTCACTGTGTCTTATTTTATTCTTCTGTAAGGAATAACACACTCTGTGTGCTGCTGTTATAGGGAATTAATCAGTGATGGGCTGCTGTGATGAAGAATATACACACACACACTCACACACTCATTCACATCTAGGCCCAGTTTATCTCAGCCAGTTCACCTACAGACATGTTTTTTCCACTCGTCCTCTAGTCTGTGAACAGAGGCAGGAAAAAAGAAAGGAACGCAGGAGTGTGTGTATAAAACAGTGTAGCAGTGACTCCCCTGGTGTTTGTGGACTAGAATAATAAAAGATTAAAAAAAAAGAAAAAAGAATATATGGAATATATATATGTTTTAAATCTCTCGATCAGTGTTGCAGTCAGCTCGGTTTATTCAGAATGCATTGTGATGTTTTAGTCTCGATCGTAAGCTGCTGTGGAAAAACCAAATCTCCAAACTGTGATGTGAGGCTTCAAGAAGTCAGTGGATCACAGGTACATTCACTGGATAGCAATACACACTTAACACTCTGTTAATACACAGCGTTAGTGTGTACACCGTGTTGTATGTGTTAGTATGTACACTGTGTTGTATGTGTTAGTGTGTACACTGTGTTATATGTGTTAATATGTACAGTGTGTTACCATGTGTTATTGTGTACAGTGTATTATATGTGTTGATGTGTACAGTGTATTATATTTTTAAGTGAAAAATACACTTTTTATGCATTTAACATAAGACAAATCTACACACTGTCCTCATGCCTTTTGTGCTCTTTTACAGAGTTGGTCACCAAAAGCGCATAATGAAAGCAGCTACACTGTGGTGGAGTTTATTCCGTTTCACACTGTGATGTAGCACACACACACATACAGGTCATTGCACGCTAACACGTCACACACGTCTAAGGTGTACAGCTCCATCTTCTGCTTCTCATTCTCAGAGTGTGACCTTCTGCAGTAAAATTCTCACACAAGTTTATAATCACAATCAGTGACCTGCAGTTGATTATTTTCCTATAACAACACATCCCCAAGTGTTTTATTCCTCTTTTACCCCAGCAGTTTTTTCATATCTAGCCCCATTACACACACCCACAAACTTACCTTTAAATGCAGCAGTGTAATATCTCAAACCAAACCAACACAAATAAACGTAAATGTCTTTATTTAATTTTTTTTATATGGGGACCAAATTTACAGTGGCTACCCTGGGTCTTGCAAAAAAGTGTCCAATCGCTCATGATTTTTACTGCCCCCTACTGGGCATTTGTGGTAGTTTGGCCAAGAGTTAAATTTGTATTACACGTTGTTAATGCAGTCCTAGCATATCTTAAACATTTCCTCGCACTTTCATGTAAAACTAAAATATTACTAAACAGAAAAAGTTTAATAATTTTAGACTATGATTTAGGTCTCTTTTCAAATTTTCATACAAATGTTACATTTGTTTAATAATCATCAATGTAATATCAAAGTTAATATAAAATTAATATAAATGTTTATTATTATTATTATTATTGTTGTTATTATTTTATTTAATTTTTTTTTTTTTTTTAGAATTTTTGCTTCATCTCATAAAACCTAAAACCTGGCCACCACTAGGGGAGTTTCTCTTCCAACTCATTTTCTCTGGAAAGTTTCAGACCTTTACCTATGATTATGATTCTTTTTTCCAGACTTTTGATGAAAAATAAATGCTATGGCTGTTGGCCTTCATAATATCTGTAAATTGTGATAGTATATAACCCAAGCTCAGGATCGAACCAAGGCACCTGGAGCTATGAGGCTGTACTACATAACTATTATTAAAACTCCAGGCTTGCCAGTTTCTACAGGGTTCATGTTTATCTGCGTTCCCTAGGTTTTCTCATTGTCTTTCATCTCCTTACACGTTTTATCATTTTTCATTAGAAGCATTTCTTTTATAAAACAGTTTGGTTCTTCTGTTGTCTTTGGCTTGATTTTAGTATGAAGCTACAAATGTATTTCCTAAACTTAATGTTTTCTGTGGCATACTAGTAAATATGTGTAAATAAATCCAATTACAAGTGATTATCAATAATAAAGTCAGTAAAAGCTCAGTGCTAACTGTCTTGAATCTTTCTTATGAAATCTCACTTTAATGGTGTGGGTGTGCAAGAAAACATATGACAGATGAGGAGAAAAAATACACAAACACACACACACACACACACACACACACACATTGTGGTCAGAGCAAGATTAGCTCCCTCTTCCGTATACTCCAGCGTCTGAAGTTCAACTGAAGTGTTTCCTGACTGAGGCAGCTCAGCCTCAGAGTGTTTAGTGCTTGTGCACGGCGTTCAGAATTCAGCATGAAGGTAGTAAAACTTCATTTCTGTGAGTAACTTCACACCTTTCTGATTCAACATGTATTCTTTCCATACTTTGTATCTAAATCGTTGTCTTTTGAGTTTTGTTTCTGCATTATTGATATGTAGGTTATTCTAAATCCTTGCTGTGTATCTGTGGGTTTTGTCTTGACTAGATCTACTTGTGTGCTGTGGAGCTGCAGAAAGTTTCACAGAGAAGTCGGTAGATTTGGGACAAAATTTGACTCTAAAGTGTGAGGTATCTGTAAAAGATGTGTACTGGTTCCTGATGAAGCCGTCAGAACCTCCACTGTTTATATTACGCTCTTTCTCAAGCCAATCCACAAGGGCAGAATACAGTAACACGACCTTCAACAAGAGATTCTCACTGCAATATAACAGCAGTTTATTTATACACAACATCAGTACTAATGAATTAGGAGTGTATTATTGTATTCAACCTGGTTCATCTCCCAGCATCAGCAGCGGAATCAGACTTTACATCCAGAATCACTCAGCTGGTGAGTTTATTGAGTGAAGATTGATGTAAGAAATTTAATCCTTTTAGATTTCAGCCTACATCCTGTGATTTAGAAAATTCGAAAATTGCAAAATTTTTTGTTGTTACTTATTTTGCCATCACATCTATGTCTGACATAACACACTGCAAAAAAAATCCGTCTTTGTACATAAACCATGCATTAAGTGCACCATATCATTTCCAGAGAATCAGACAGCAGATAAATGTGAAGACGCTGGACTCTGGCGAAGTCTCGTCATACTTGGAATAATAAACTGTCTTGTCGTAGTTGTTGTCACAGGTGAGTGTAAATATACTCCAGAATACTCCGTAATAAGCAACTGAATATACCGTTAACAAGGTTTTTGTTGTTGTTGTTGTTTTTGTCAGATAGAGCTAAGCAAGTCAGCAAGTTTAAAGGGTTAACATACTGTATCTGACTATCACTAAGAGCTAACTATAAAATCTTATCAGTTTTTTACTTTTTTGCATATAGGACACCCGTTGAATACACTTAAGCTGAATATACAATGTTGTTTACTCGTTCTTCCTTGTTAATTGAATCTAATTCCATCACAAGTGGTGCCAACTTTGCTATCAAAAAAATCCAAGCGGGCAGAGGCAAAAACCCGAGCGTATGTCTGTAGACGACACAGCCCATTTTTTTCCAGATAAGAAAACAGTGAGGCAAAATCTGGTGTGATGCTGCTTAATAATTAGCAGTTCCACCATTTTGTTTTTAACCCGAAGTGTAGTTTTAGGTTTTCACGTTTTGCCGTAGCAATGGGTCAAAAATCTTAAATGTTACATCTAAACTGTAAATGTTGGCACCTAAGATATATGGTGTATTGAACTTACAGGACTTTACTATCAATTTACTATTCTTTTTTTTTTTTTTTTTTTTTTTTTTTTTATAACTATAGGCCTGTTATTGATTGTTATGGCATTGAGTGGTTCTCAATGTGGGGTCTGTGATTTTTTTTTTTTAACTTGTTACTGTGCTGAAAATCACAACCCACCATTATCAAAGTAATATTTATTATTATCCTGTTTGACTTTGATCCAGTTGCTCAAATGCAAGTCGGCTTATAAATAATGTCAACTCCATTAACATTTATAGAACTTGAAGAGAAAAGAAACATAGGTGTGCTTATTTGTGTGTGACATGAACTGCTCACTGTGGGTTTAGCATGCTCTGACTGTACATTCCTATTCACATCTAACTAGCCACTTTCTATTTGTGTTACTGAGCGGTGTGAACGTTTGTGAACCTTCACCTGCTCAGCTCCACATACATGTAGGACTTTTCCACCAGATGGTGCAACTCCACTTGGCAAATTGCCCACGATCCGGCACAGTCCGGCACTCCTACTGAGATATGACGGGAAAGGGAGAAGCACTCGGGCCGGGACTCGGGAAGTCCCAGTGTCAGGTTTGTCATTGAGCCACGCTGTTTGGTGTAGCAGTGGTAGAAGACAGCTTGGTGTAGGCATCCCACTATGATGAAACCACAAAAACATTTTGGTGAAAAACGGTTTCCGGAACGGTTACAAAAGCCCCCAATAGTGGTTATGAACTCTCAGACACACCCGAAAAGTCTTTTTTTCACCGCTAATTTAAGGCCACATGAACTAACCACTTAATTCCACTGGTTCCGTCTCAATAGACACACTTGCTAGTCAGTTTGTGTTGGTATTGTGTTGTTTCAGACTATGGCTTCACTGTAAAACTGAACAACCTCAACAGTTTTTGTATCTGCTGCATTACACCACTAGCTCCCTGTTAATATAGGCAGAGATTAAAAGTCAATATGACCAAGAAGCAAAGATTTATACATTCACGTACAAATCATATTTTAGACAAGGCCCTCCCTCAAAACTCAGAGAGGGAAACCCCAGTGAGGCCAATAGTCAAGTTACAGAGTACAGTGGCTGAAAGTGGAGTGAAGATGCACTAGACAACCATTTCAAGAGCTCTGCATAATTGGGGGCTGTATGGGAAGTTGGCTAGAAAAAACCATTGAAGATGTGTTTTTTGGTGTGATGACACCAAGAGCAAGATACTGTATTTGGGCACATGTCAAAGCACTTTGTGTGGTGCAAACATAACACGGGCCATACCTCGCTTAACACCGTCCCTACGGTGAAACATGGCGGTCGCGGCATCACGCTCGGAACCTGGGGTTCTTGTCAAAAATGAAGGGATAATGGATGGAGCTAAATACAGGGGGATATTACAGGAGAACCTGCTAAAAACAACTAAAAGCTTGGGAGAAACTTCACCTTTCAGCAGAACAATGATCCCAAATACAAGCCCAAAGCAATGCAGGAGTGGTTAGAAACAAAAAGGTGAATGTTCTACAGTGGAAAAATCAAAGTCCAGCTCTGAATTCCATAGAGAATCTGTGTGTAACACAGTGGTGTCGGGCACAGAATAAGGATCCATATGCAAAGAGTTTATTCGTAGAGTAAAAAAAAGTCCAGGGTCATCAGCAAGACTATCACACAATAGCACAAGCAAGCAAATCCAACAAACAAGATCCAAACAATGATCAGAAAGGCAAATCAGAGTTCAAAAAACCCAAAGATCAGGAAGGCAATAAACCAGAGAGGCTAGGCAAAATGGGTCAAAAACAAATGAGCTGGCTAAGAAATCAGGGCTCAGAACTTAGTAGATTGCTTGCACACTGTAAGGCTTCATCACTACTAAAAATCTGTTTGCATTACCTACTGGTTGAAGAAGAAACGAGAAGGGGTACGTCTGGGCCGGATATAACGGAATCACATTACCCCACTGCTTGGCGTCGAGAAGCGTCCCGACAGTATTTGCAGGCGTGCCCTCAATCTCCAAAGGAGGAGGTGATCTAGCTTCGGGTACCCGGTGAGAGGAATACGGTTGAGCGAACCTCTGGTCTTTTATGATTTGCCATGCCTACTTCGATCATACGGTGCAGGGTCTTTGTTGGTACCTCGAATAGTGAAGGCTACAGCAGGGGGGCATAGCTTTCTCTTACAAAGCCCCACAGTTATAGAAAAGCCTAGGCTGAAAAAAAATTTGTTTAGTCAAGCCTTTTCTTAATAGTTTTTTTCTTAGGTAAAGGAACAGATCGCGAGGGCTCACGGGCTCGTGAGTGTTTTGGCGAACTGGGACGTTCGGATCACTCGGGTTTGTTGACGGCGGAGTGGCTGGACGATGTATGCTGTCATAGCTAGTATCGCTGGAGTCCCTGCTTGCACTCTGCACACACTGTACATTGTGTCATACATGACAATGATAATAATACCTAATTATCTGTTTTTCTCTCTCTTTCTCTCTCTGTCGAGCTACACATACTACTCCTGAGATAGCAGTGATCCTGACCGCTTTCGCCTCTCCGGACCTGCCCGATCCATCCCGATGCTCTACTTTTGGTCGAATTAATTCGCTAATATCTTTGCGATGCTTTGAGGAATCAAAATTCTTTTGACAACTTTTTGTCAAGAGGGTCTGTGGATCATGCCTGCCAAGTTTCACGTAAATCAGACAAAGGACCTAGGAGGACTTTGAAAAAGTAGATTTTTCAAAAAATTCTAAATGCTGGAAAAACGTGCCCGAGTAGTGGGTGGGATTCCTGTCCGTCCCACCAAGTTTGGTGTCTCTACCACTTACGGTCTCTGACGCCCAGATACGACGCCCAGAAAAGAATAATAATAGTTAAGACTGCAAGTAGCATTTTCGGGGGCCAAGCACCCAGACTCGGTGACCCCCGGTTTCAGAGACACGCTATAATTTTTGCCTAAGCGGTCACAGGAAAGCAGAGCCATAACATTAGGCAAAAGGATTCAAGAGCGATTTGTAGTTTCACTCATGATGTGTATTTTTTGACCACAGACAGTTGTGGAATTCTCTGACTGTACGAGGAAAGGTCTAGATGAACAAATGGGCAGCAGGGTGGCATTGAGTTTGTTTTTTTTATTGAGAATTGCTCAAAAAAAGGCTATTTGATATTAAACCCTGTCGGTCATGTGTCGTCTGTATAACGACACAATGAACAGCTAGGATGGCAGTAGGCAGCTTTTTTGGACAGGTCACAAGTTGACGTGAGCCAAATTTGGTGAAGCTTGGACAAAATTTGGAGGAAAAGTAGCAAAAAAGACAGTTAGATGCAAGTATTTTTAGCACGTTATTGTAACTTTTGACCAGTAGGTGGCGCTGGCACGAAATATGTCGCATAGCCTCAGGTCATGGTCCTGAAGATGACTACCAAGTTTGAGCAAGCAAGACGGTGAGGAAAAGCTCCCCGAGACGATACGAGGAAGAAACCTTGAGTGGAACCAGACTCAAAAGAGAACCCGTCCTCATCTGGGTGACGCCGGATAGTGCGATTATAAATAAATCCCTTCTTTAACTGTGTACTACGTGGTCAAATAGTGCAATCGTGTAACCAGGAACTTCATTATAGTTTGTGCATGAAGTCTATTTTGTTGAAGTTATCAACTGTTCACTGATGGAGATGATATGTGTTGTATATACAATGGATATATAGATGAAGCAAGAGACGAAAAATGTTTTGTGGTTTTTTTTTTCTTTCTTTTTTTTCCATGCACGTCATTTTAAAACACAAAGGAGCTATGACAGCAGTGTGTCTGTGTTGGGGTTTCGTGGCTTTGTGGTAAAGCCTGGGGATTTAGAGCTTGCTAGTTCAAATCCAGCTTGTCCCTGTGCTTGGTTTGTTGAGTAGTGAAACATAGAAGGTGGAGTTAAAATTGTGTTTTTTGTGCTGGCTGTGTAGTTTACTTAGCTATATGACGGTGACTTATATGACGGTGAAAAGGTCTATAAAACAGGTTGTTTGTGTGAGATCCTGTGGCTCATGTGGATGAGTGTTGCCTCTGGGTTGAGAGGTTGCTGGTTCAAGCCCCAGCCAGGACTCCAGGATATGAATGCAGTTGGTCCAGGAATTGATGGCAGAGGGAGTGATGCTGAAGGTGTGTACTCCTGGTGGGGGATGGCAATATCCGGGCAGCTGGCCCCCCCAGTTCAGGCTTGGTGAACGGATGGGGGTTATGGTGCTTGACATGTGGGTGTTAACTTAGTTTTCACAGTGCCCCCTTTATGAAAAACTAAGTTAACACCCTCTTGTCGAGCACCATAACCCCCATCCCTCCATCAACCCTGAACTGGGGGGGCCAGCTGCCCAGACATTGCCATCCCCCACCAGGAGTACACACCTTCAGCATCACTCCCACTGCCATCAATTCCTGGACCAACTGCATTCACATCCTGGAGTCCTGGCTGGGGTTCGAACCAGCAACCTCTCAACCCAGAGGCAACACTCATCCACATGAGCCACAGGATCTCACACAAACAACCTGTTTTATAGACCTTTTCACTTTCATATAACTAAGTAAACTGCACAGACTATAATTTTAAATAGGCACAAAGCCTATAATTTGAACTCTACTTTCTACTCAACACACCAACTACAGGCGGGCGCTGGATTCAAACCAGCCACTATGAAGCCCAGAGGCAAGGCTTTCACCACAAAGCTACTCAATCCCACTGTAGAGGCACTGGTGTCATAGGGCCTTTGTGTTTTAAAACGACACCCGCCAAAATATATACATATATACATGCATATATATATATCCTTCATCCCCACTGCCATCAGGCTCTACAACACCTTAGCCAATGGCAGATGACTAATCACTACTCTCATTACTTTACTACTTCACTACTTTACTACTCTCACTAATTTCTACTACTCTCACTACTTTTTACTACTCTTACTACTTTCTTTCTTACTTATCTACAAGACTACCTGAATTTCCCTCCGGGGATTAATAAAGTTTATCTTATCTTATCTTATCTTATATACATATATATATATATATATATATATATATATATATATATATATGTGTGTGTGTGTGTGTGTGTGTGTGAGAATGTATCTATATCTCTTGCTTTAATAACATCCTTAATTTTATTTATGTTCTCCTCGAGCCTCATGTACAGCAGGTCTGCAGCCAGAATGCCCCTTACCGCTGCGGCGACCGCCGCCGCTGCCGCACGCACAAATTTACAGGTGACTCTTGTTCGCAAACTCACCGCCAGGTGGCGCAAAGGGATGCGCCGCTTGTAAAGATTGAGTTTTTATTAAAGCACAATTAGAGCTGTTCGTCAGTGGATGTGTATCAGCATTTGCTTGCATTTTTGTTCTGTGATTTCACCGGATCGGAGTGCGAGCGAGAAGCGCGGCACGCGAGCTGTGCCGAAATCCGTGACCCGGAGAAATCTGTGACTAGAGGTCGCTGTTCAGTAAATGTTCGCGCGGGAACGCGCTGGCGGCGCGTGCACGTGATCGGGAGCGCGGAGAGAGTCTGTTCGAGTGCTTGTGGACAAGCTCTCCGTGTGCAATTGTCTGCTCTGTCATCACGATTGCAGCTTCTATCTTTTCTGTTTGTCTTTTATGATGGCGATTGTTAATGAAACGATGTGTACTCCACCCACGTGCTCCTGTGTGTTTATTGGGACTGATGATTTTCATTATTTTTTCTGTCTTTTACCATTGTGGGTTTTATTTATGTAAAAAAAATTATTAAAAAATATTAACTATTATTATTTTTGATCTTAGTAATATTATTTTTTTAAATAATAGTTTATATATAAAGTATATATGATGTGTATTAATAATAATAGAAGTAATAACAGTATAATTTTATAATTAAAATAATAATCCACTCTGGTTTTGTCTAAACACGTATCTTACAGAAAGCATGTTGATCTGATGTAAACAGTCCCAGAGATACAGAAGGGTCACCAAATCTGACAGTTCATAATAAATAGTTACCGAAATCTGTTACCCTCCTTTATTTCACCCAAACCGTCTTTATTGTTCACCGCATTCACTCTGGTAATGTCTATACTGCCTATAGTTGGTGATATGTAAACAAACAAACAAACAAATAAATACATTTTTTATATAATTACAAATATATATTATTTTTATTTATATAATTATTTATATAAATACTCATATAATTAAATATGTAGCATTTACTAAATCTCAGTGTCTTACATGTAGTCCTGCCGCAAAATCACGCCACTGGTTGACAATACTTTGAGATAGTTATATGCATACGCAGGACGTTGCATCGCTCACTGGCGTAGGCCTACTTTTTAGCAGGTGTCACATTTCAGCTCCAGTATTTCAGTATGTTCATTTACAAGTGTGTCAATTTTGAAGAGTGAAGAAAACAAATACTAATGATAGAGAATGATAGAGCTATAAAGAAACTGTCGACTTTATCTCCAAAAATGAGTATCCTCAATCTGCAACAAAGTCACAAAGGTTTATAATTTGAAGAAGAGCCTCCAGTTATGTCCTTCAAGGTCAGATGCTAAGAACACAGATATTGTACAAGAGGTATTTCTGTGTCAAAATGTTACTCCATTAAAGTCAAAATACCTTAAACATACCCGAGTATAATGTTTATAAATTCTATATATTTATAACACATAAAACACACGTGACAACTCACATTTTACGTGACAATTTACATAAACTATTCTAATTTATGAAGGATATGAATGAGGTGTTTTAAACCAACATCCCCACCCCAGTTTTTGAACAACTCACTCCTCTATATGTGAATAATATTATAAAAACAGGCAAGACATCTAAGGTCTCATTGTTAGTTATCTTAGTTGGATTTTCCCGCAAAGAAATTATTAAATTGTTAAAACCATTTTAATATATTGTAAAATGGTTAAAAGTAATCATACATCATCAATTAAATTGTATTAATCATAAAAATAATGACAGCAGGAAAATGAGGAGTGGTATTAGTTTGTTTTAAAATAAGTATTTTTCTTTTCCGTTTGTTGCTTCTTGTCATGTAAAGGAGGCAAAGGCGGATGCAAGTGCAGACTTTTATCGTGCACGGTGTAAAATAAGCAACTATAGCGGTGAGTAAACACACAACAACACAACATACAGACTATGAGAAAGACTATGGCAGGCAAAGTAACAACGGACACAACATCAACAGCAACAGAAGCTTGACAAACAGACACAGAAAAACTTGAACTTCAATAGTGGTGCTCATTTGGGTGAAACAAGAAACAGGTGTGAATGAACAGTAGAACATGTGGTGTGGTCATGTGACATCCAGTGGCTGATGGGTACTGTAGTTCAGTGCCCTTTATGCACTAACAGTAAAAGTGGCCACACCCTCTTCAAACATTTTTGCCTGCCGTCATGGTGATGAATCAAAAGTTAAACTTTTTTTTGATAATTATTAATCTAAGCTGTCCACACAATTGTCCTGCACTGAGTTTACTTTGGTTGCGCAAAAAACCCAAGACTAGTTCACAAAAGTATGTTTTTTAAGTACAAATATTTAACGAACAATTTGACTGACTTCAATGGTTCTTGAGGCATTGTTCTGAATGAGGTGCTCCATCAAATGGTTTCAATTCAATTGGTTAGGGTTAGGGTTAGGTACGAAGGTGCTCGTGGCAACTGCAGCCCCAAAGCCACCACAGCAATCACAGTCCCAAGCCATCACAGTACAACTCCCCATATGAGATCCCCAAGCCAAGTCCACAGCCCCCAGGTGGCACCATCCCCAGCAATCCAAACGGTTCTTCAGGCCGTCCATATGGGGCCACCCCTAGCAGCAGCGAACAAACTCGACCAATGAGAACTTCTGTGTTTGTGTGAAACACTGCGGTATATAAAATGATTTATGTGCATGAAAAACACCCCGGTGGCTGATTAGTTTCAAATTTCTCACACACCTCTGGGGCCAAGAGTCAGGCAAGTCCAAGACAAAGGTCACAAAGCAGCTTTACAGAAATAAATACATTCAGTATGTAAATCATAAATGTATGAATTTATCCCTAATGAGCAAACCAGAGGTGATGGTGGTGAGGAAAAACTCCCTGACATGGTATGAGGAAGAAAGCTTGAGAGGAACCAGACTCAGAAGGAAACCCATCCTCATCTGGATGACACCGGATAGTGTCATTATAAATAAACCCCTTCTATAACTGTGTACTACATAGACATATAGTGTAATTGTGCAACCAGTAAATTCATTACAATTTTCACATGACGTCTGGTTTGTTGAACCTTTCCACTGACCACTGATGGAGTCCTGAGTGCAAAACAGCTTGCAGCAACCGCAGCCCCAAAGCCACCACAGCATTGAGCGATCTCCAACCGATGATAACTCCAACCAGAAGTGGGGCATCAGGATGGATCAGGCAGATCCAGAGAGCAGAAGGAGTCAGGCTCACTGGTATCTCAGGAGTGGCATGTGTAGCTCGACAGAGAGAGGGAGAGAGAGGGAGAGATTGTTAGGTAAGCTTTTGTCCCATAATGGTTAAGGATAACGTACTTTGCGTGCAATGTACGAGCAGGGACTCCGGCAAGACTAGGTATGGCAACATAACTAAAAGGGAGAGCCACAAGGTAACACAGACATGAGGCCACCCTGAGACATAAAGCGGCCAGCCACTCCACCGTCAACAAACCTGAGAACCCGTGAGAGTGGGAGGGCGACAGCGTCCAAACATCCCAGTTCACTACAAGACTCTATGCCTGTGAACCCTCCAGATCTGCTCCTTTACCTAAGAAAAAGCTATTCACAAAAGGCTTGACTAAACAAATATGTTTTCTGCCTGAGCCCCGAACACTAATTGCAAGGCCGTTCCATAACTGTGGGGCTTTGTAAGAGAAAGCTCTACCCCCTGCTGTAGCCTTCACTATTCGAGGTACCAACAAATAGCCTGTACCTTTCAAAGTAGGCGTGGCGGATCATAAAAGATCAAATGTTTGCTCAGGTGCTGAGTTCTTTTATTTAATCATGTCTGCCACCTTGACAGATGTGTTTTCAAAATTAGGACATATAAAAATAAAGATAATATTTATTCATCGTTGAGCATTTCACACATTTGTTTGCAAACTAATTTTATAAAACTCAGGATACATTTTATACATAAAAATAAAAACGAGATACATATTTTGTAGCACTTGATGCAAGGATTCATAGGAAGCAAGAATTATATGCTAGCATGCACAGATTATTAGCAAAAATGCAAATTTGCTTATTATAGCGCCACCTTGCGGCCAATATCAAGTTTGGACATTGTGTTCAGCAGATATAGATCAATTTGTAAAAATAGGCATAACCTGAGCAATTAATTAACATATCTTCACAACACTTTGACGAAACAAAATTCTTTTGATCGTTTTTTTGTCCTGAGGGCCTGGGGATCATGCATGCCAAGTTTAGTTCCTAGGATAAGCTCGAAGAAGTAGTTTTTTTTAATATTAGAATGGCAGATAAACTTTATAGATCAACATACAAATGAGATTTACATTTGTTAGGGTTTAAGGCAAGGATTCAGAAGAAATAAGAATTTTTAATTCTATCGCACACAGTTGCAGAGTCATTAGCTAAAACATAAAGTTGCTTATTATTGCGCCAACTTGTGGCCTATTTTCACAAAATTTGGTACAAATATTTGTTTTCATATATTGTACAAAGATATCTATTTTCATACCGGTAGGCCATTCAGATTTGACCTTATTAACTGCTGAAATTTGATTGGCTGCTGGTGGCCTTTTTTTTAATGTATCTGAGTCATATTAGAGGATGTGTTAGGAAGTCCACCAAAGAAGATGCCTACAAGTGTTCAACTTCATTGATCGTACGATTACGTAGTTACAGTGATTTTTCAGTTGTAGCGCCCCCTGTGACTGGAATTTGATGAAACTTGCGTGGTACCTCAGAATTTGCTGTTGACTACGTCAATCAAGCTTAGTTAAGTTTGGACACTGCGTTCGGCAGATATAGGTCAATTCATACAAATGGGAGTTGCCTGACCAATTAATTCTCTAATATCTTTGCAACGCTTTGATGAATCAAAAGTCTTTTGATAAATTTTTGTCATGCTTGCCAAGTTTTGTGCAAATCGGACAAATGGCAAAAGATTTTCATAGATATGAAGATATGATAGATATGAAATCAGATATACATTTTGTAGGGCATGACTCAAGGATTCAGCAGAAAAAAGAATTTTGATTCTAGCTCTTACGGTTCCACAGTTATGAATCAAAGGTGCTTATTATAGCTCCACCTAGTGTCCGACAGATGTGTGAACGCACCTGAGTAGTCAGTGGGATTTTTGACCAACACACAAAGTTTGGTGTCTCAACAACTTATGGTCTCTGATGGCCAGACACTTTTAGATGAGAAAAAAAAATTAATAATAATAATAATAATAATAATAATAATAATATTTAAAGTTGCAAGCAGCATTTTCTGGGGCCAAGCACCCAGACTCTGTGATCCACACATTCACAGACATGCTACAGTTGTTGCCTACGCAATCACAGGAAAGCAGAGCCACAACTTTAGGCAAAGGGATTCCAGAGTGATTTGTAGTTTCAGTTGAAACATGTGTCACCTGCCATTAAGCGTCTTTCCTCAGAACGATGTGTAAATGTGGAATAGAAGAATTTTAGAAATTAAGTTTTAATGTTTTGGATGAAACAACTTCCTCCTATTTTGAACCTTAAACCTTGACCTCCGTTATGTGTTTCTTTCAAAGACATTATGGGTGGAGGTCATAACAGGGGTTTAAAGTGAAGCCAAAATGTCTCTGAGGCCCTCTAGTGGCTGGCTGCTGTACAAATTTTAACCCACTGAATGGAAAACAAACCAAACTTCCATTTTAAGTTACATCTCCACAAATTATTTTCAGGAATAGTGTTCTGATTAGTGTTCTGTAGGTATTTTACGAGACACACCTGAAACTCTTGTTGAGATTACAGGATTTTTTTTCATAAATATGTTGCTCATTGTGATGTCTATTCTTCTGGCTTATTCTTTAATTGAATGCAAAACTATTTATTCTGTGTTTAGCTTTTGAACCCTGAAATAAACATTTAATTGGTTATTCAGTTGGTCGTATGGTGCAACCTACAAATACAAATAATAAAGATACATCAAGAAACCTTTATTTGAGGAAAAAAATAAAAAAGCAAGAAAGACATCAGTAGGGGGTGCAAATGCATCAAATGTTTAGGAGTAGGTGTGTCACAGAGAGAAACTTTGACCATTCCCACCTCAAAAAATCTGAAGTGAATGTGATGTTCTGTGAGCACAGGACATTTCCTGACTGAGGTGTAGCACAGAGCAGGTGATCTAGACACCATGTTCACACTCGGTCATTTTGAGGAGAGAATTCTGTTTGAAAAAGAAATAGTTGTTTTGTTTGTTGTTTTTTTTACACTAGTTAGTGCATTTAGTTTCATTTACTGAAGTGAGAAAAGCAGAACTTACATGAAAAAACAGAAGTTTTCTTAGAGATGGGAAGATCATGCTTTCAGCTCTAAATAAAAGAGGGGAAAAAATCCATTCAGCTGGTCATTTAAGGTAAGAGAGTAAATTTTCTTTTTGAAGGTGAACATTGAAAATGGAGTTGGATTCCAGCATATGTATGTATACATATATATATAGATAGATAGATATATAGGTAGATAGATGGATACAGATACAGATATAGGTCAGGAGCTTTAGTTAATATTCACATCGAACATCAGAATGGAAAAAAAATGCAATCTCAGTTACTTTGACTGTGGTAAGGTTCCTGACAGGCTGCTTTGAGTATTTCAGAAACTGCTGATCTCTCGGGATTTCCTTGTTGATGAGAGAGGTCCGGGGAGAATAGTCAGACTGGTTCGAGCTGTCAGAAAGGCTAATAATCAACAAGTCACAATCAAAGTGTTGCGACCTGAAATAAAACAAACTAAAAGCACTATTGTCAAGGTTTAAGATGCATGAGATGGTGAATCAGCAAGTGTTTATTTACTGGAAATTACTGCTGCACATAACAAACATAAATGATACAGGATGTGGGAAGATCAGGGATCGACGGTTATAAGTAGTGGAAGCACAAATGTCTGATATGGACATATATATACTGAACTAACTAAAGAAACTGTCCTCTTGTATAATTTTAAGTCTCTCCTCATAAGTATGAGCATTAAAAGACTATTCTAAAATCAGGTCAACATTAGTAGTTCCTGTTATCTTGAACCAAAACATAGCTGAGCTGCTAGCTGAAGAAGGAAGTGACAGCTAGCTAGCTAAACAACACATTTCAGAAATGAATGCAAATAATCAAAGAGAACATTATGCTTAGAGGTTATTTACAATATTTACAAATTACACCACTACTGCAGGCTCCAAGCGATTCTGACTGGCGCTGGTATGTTTTAAATTTGAGATGTTCATTCCTGTTTCAGTGATCAGAATCTGAATCAGAATCACCTTTATTGCCAAGTACCGTGGGTTTACATGTGCAAGGAATTTGTCTTGGGACCGATGCTTACTAATAACAGTAAAATACAAGAAATAAAAATAATACTAATAAGGTAAACATTGTAAGGTAAGATAAAAAAGTAAAGCAGAGAAGAGAAAGTTATGAAATGAAAAGCATAAATATAAAGAAACTATAAAGTCTGGTCCGGGTGCTTTGCATGGGTCATGTCTCTTGAAGACTGTTAATGTCTCTCTCTATGATGGAGAAAGTCGTTCTTGTGGTGGATGTGTTGTGATTGGCAGTTGGTTACAAGGTTCCGCCCCTTTGAGAGTTCCACTAATCATTTGATTCGCTAAAATATTGAATTATACCAAAACTGGTGTTTAGACAATTTGGTAAAGATTTCAGTGCTGCATTTGAATGAAATTTTAGGGGCTTCCTGTGTAGTTTTAAAGCAATCACATGTAGTAACAAACTATACATATGACTACAATCAAAACCCAAAATAGTTCCAGAGTTATTAAGAGAAAATTCAGTAGTGGATATTCTGGGCTAGCACTGGATAATATTTCACAGTAGTGGTCAAAAAGAACCCTCACTTCCACTCGTAGGTACTGCATCGTGTCTCGTTTGCATGAAGTTAAACTCCACTTAACTTTTCTTTTGTGTCACAAATGAGCGCTTCCTGAAAATTGCCAGCTCTAACTGGAAATCGTTGATCTGGAAGTGAAACTTCCACAGCATGTGATCCCTACCACAAGTAGACCACACCAAACAGGAAAAAAACTGTCAAAGCTGTCGAAGTTCACACTTTTAATATGCTTGTTTTTTAATATAGGATGATATGCATGTATACACATTATCATAGTAATGAGTTTCATCAGGCATAAATTTTCTGTCATTAACATGATAATTCAACAGAAAACCCAACAGAATTCATTTTATACCCTGATCTATTATCATCAGTAAACCATCAATGCAAAGTAATGCTGATTTAGTAAAAAGGCAGTGATTAGAAATGATTTTGCGTGACTTAATAAGAATTTATGCTACATTCGCCAGGACAATTTGCTCTGTCAAGCCAACATAAATAGAGTAATGTTCTGAGTAAACCAAAGTGCCTCTAAAGCTGTAGCACACAAAACACAATGACCTTATGCACTTTGCAAAGCTAATGAAGGACTTTTGTCTGAGACATACTGCTTTTTTTGGAAACACAAATAAACACATTACCAACCTAACAGAAACCTGTAAAAGAAATTCCTGTGATGCCTGTATGTGAAGCTAATGCACACACTGAGCTTGGGGGTTTTCTTCAGAAGGCTAAGCTGTGGAGCAGAGCACATCCCAACAGGAACGTTAACAGACCGTCTGCTCGTCTCGTGGATTCGCCATTGATTGGTGATTGTGATTGGTTTCTTTTCTCTCTCTGTTGCACACAAACACAAGTCATTAACTTAGCACAGTACGTGTGTAGAAAGATCATTCTCATTAGAATTACCTTTTAAATCACCTTTACCTTTTTCTCTAAAAATATATCATGACAAATTAATCATACTTGAAAAAGCTGTTTCTTATCCATTACCATGTGGAAAAAACAAAGACCTTTTAACACAAAAGAGAAAAATCATAAAAATACTTAAGCAGTTAAAATACCATTAATCACAATTAGGGCCATAACAGAAATGTTCACATATGAAAACTTGCCAGGGATTTGACCCATGAGGGCATGAGTGAAGAGGATGATGGAGGGGAAAAAAGAATCTCACACTGCAGCACCCGAACCTCCCCAAGCAACATTACAACTACAATTGGCATCATGTGTTTTGGTCAGAAGAAGACCGAAATCAAACCTTTTGATTTGCACCGAAGCAGCATGATTGGAGACAAAATGAAACTGCATGAGAGAAAAAAACACCTGATAGCTGCTGTAAAACATGGAGGTGCTGTGGGGTTGTTTTGTGGCTGGTGGTTCAGGGACTCAGGTGAAGATTAATGGCATCAAGAATTCTGCTCTGTACCGGGATATTTCGGCCAAACTATCTCCTGATTGCCTCTGCCAGGAGGTTCAGACTTTGCCATAAAGTTTTCAATGAGATGATGAAACAAACCTACTTCCCAATGAATAAAGAAACAGAAAATTAATGCTTTGTGGTGACCTTCTCAGT
Source organism: Pangasianodon hypophthalmus (assembly GCF_027358585.1). Lineage (NCBI taxonomy): Eukaryota > Metazoa > Chordata > Actinopteri > Siluriformes > Pangasiidae > Pangasianodon > Pangasianodon hypophthalmus. Next base: position 17,993,336 of record NC_069734.1, read on the forward strand.
GTCTGGATTGGAACCTAACAGAGAACTTGTGGTCTGAATTCACAAGGGGCTTCCACATGCACAAGCCAGAGAATATAAAGGAGTGTAAAATAGAGGAGTGGACCAAGATCCTTTACAAACATCTTCAACATCGTTAGACATTACAGGAGGTGGCTCACTGCTGTTATTCTCTCCAGAGTTTCACCAGTTTATTCTCTCCAGTTTTAAATAAAAGTAATTATAAATATATTTACGTAAGTACGTCTATTAGCAGTGATTTAAGGCAAACTGACACATCTAAGGATTTCATCAGATCATTTTGAATATAATGACTGAATCATGCTAAAGAAAACACCATGTGACAGAAACTACATGCTCAAGAAAAAGCTTCAAACTTGATTTTGGAAAAACGATACACACCTTTAACGGTTAGTTCTACCTTCAGGGTGATGAGGTTAGGGGCGATGCAGGTGTACGGTCCTGCATCAGATTTGTTCACGTTGCTCAGCATGATGGAGAAATTCCCCTTTTCAATTTCTGATGGAAAATTTTCAACTCTGCCTTTATAGGCTGGATCCTGCTCATCGAAATCTGCTTCACCACCAAGGAAGTCACACACCGTCTTGCTGTCTCTGTATCGCCAAAACACAGTCTGCGGCTTCTGTTCGAGTGAACACGGTAAGATCACTCTGGGACCCTCTGTGCCAACAATACAATTAAAAAACACACAGAATATATCTCAATAATATAAATACAAATGTGTGCATCAGGACACATCAACAATATATAGAGAGAGCTTCTCAATAACCCCACATTCACACTACTCAAGACATCACACCATAGGACTGGTGTAAGACTCATTCAAGTTCAGTTGATAACTTCAACAAAATTAGACTTCATGTGTAAACTATAATGAACTTTTTTGGTTACACAATTGCACTTTTTGACCATATAGTATACAGTTCAGAAGGGATTTATTTATAATCGCACTGTCCAGTGTCTCCCAGATGAGGGTGGGTTCCCTTTTGAGTCTGGTTCCTCTCAAGGTTTCTTCCTCATATCGTCTCGGAGAGTTTTTCATTGCCACCATCACCTCTGGCTCGCTCATTAGGGATAAATTCATGCATTTAAAATGTATAACCTGAATTTATACATATCGAATTTATATCGAATTGAGAAAAGTATAATTTAAATGTCACTGAAATAATAGGGTAAATGTTGCACACATACGCAGAAAATGAACATCATTTGTTCATTTCATTTGTTGCTCAACATTCCATCATAAAACTGTTGAATATTCGTGTATAGAACATCTTCATTGATGCTCACATTTCAGTAATTATTAAACAAATTTCACTTTTCTATGCAATACATGCATCTGCTTACTGTGGTGTGTTAAACACTCACCTTTGTGTATCAGCAGCAGGAAGGTGAAAGAGAAAAATCAGCTGTAATTTAAACAAAAACAGAAAGGGTTGTAATTACAGAATAAATGATAACTGTATGGAGTTATAAATGAGTTGAATTCTTCAGTTGAGGAAACTAAAGAAGGAACGCTCAGCATTCAGAAATGCATGAAGTGAATAATAAGGAAGTGTTCTTGCTCTTCTTTATGCCCTTAAAGCACACAGGGCCTGCAGGGATATGTTCTACACGGGCAGATAACAATCACTGTGCAGGTTTTGGAAAACACACGGGATGATGGTGGTTAAATATAAACTTCACTTTTATTTCTTTTCCAAACTCACACCTAGCTTATGCAAGACCTGTCAATCATTACCTAAGGAAGTTTAGCCACGCCCATTCCTGAACAATGACTACAAATCTGTTTTACATTGCACATTTATTTCAGAAAGATCACAAAGCCTGACTAAGGCTGTTTGATGGAGGTTAACACTTAATAGTTTCAATTTTAGTCATCTATCGACATGCGCAATTCACTTAGTGGCCCAGTACAGACAGTAAACTTCAATTTTATTAAACACTCCTGAGCTAGTGCCCTTATTTTACAGCAGGCTTCAAGCTTTAGATTAGAGCATCTAATCTGACCTGCTACACATCTGCTAACAAACTGAGAATAAAAAGCTAAGCTTAAATAATTAGCACAGATATTGGAGAGCTAGATGTGGTCTAGCTAATGTGGTAAAGTAGCTAATGCGGTCTAGTTACTTAGTGCAGTTTATCCAGTTTACGTTAAACTCTTATAGAACAAAAGAGGTTTAAGTCGGAAGATAAACTAATAGGCTGAGTGTAAGGGTGGCAAAAGATATAGTTAGATATTAGCAACTGTATAATATGTTTTAGGTAGTATAGCTAGGTCAGGAAATTAGCTAGCTCTTATTCTGTTACACCCTTTTATGACACAGTGGCAAGTTAGCTTAACAAGGCCTTAAGTTTTTCTTTCATTGGAATATATATCTCACATTTTTACTGCTTTTATCCAATACATATGTCACATTCAATGTGTATAACAATGAGCAAAACAGTTTCTTATAAAATAAATAAAATGGAAATTAACACAACAATAATATCCACAAAAAGCTAACATCCCTTAGTAACAAACCCTCCAAAAACAGAAGGAACTTTAGTTATCATATTATTCTCGTCTCATTTTTATGAGAAAAACATCTCGTTATTATGGGAACAGCATCTCATTGTAGCATAACAGTGTTTTATTATCTACAATCTCTATGAGATCTACAAGTTCAACTGGTGAAACTGGCTGCAGGCCTGGCCCTCTCTAAAGAACAGAAATAAAACATGCAAAACAAATGCAAAACTATGCAAACAAGAGTCAGGTGTATCCAGACTCTTGTCAGGATAAGAGCCATGTGTACTCTACTCATATCAAGTGATTGGCTTAGGATGAAGGGTTTTTGGAAACCAGACACTGGAGGGTCCATTCCAGGTTAACTCTTTCAGACTGTTTGTTAGACTGAGGGTGGAAACCTGAGGACAGACTGATCGAAGCTCCCAGAAGTCATCAGAAAGCCCTCCAGAAGCCACTAGAGAACTGGGGTCCCTGGTGTGACACCAGGTCATTAGAAATGGCATGACCCCTCGCCACATTCTCGAGCAGGAGTTCACTGGTCTACTTGGTCTAGGTAAGTGTCTGCAAAGCAATATACTTACATGCTTTCGAGAATCGGTCCACTACAACTAATATCACAATGTTGCATCAAGATACGGGCAACCCTGTGATAAAGTTGAGGGAGATGTGGGTCCAGGGGCAGAAGGGTATCGACAGAGGATTGGGCAAACCTGCCGGTCGTGCCTGGGTTCTTTATTACATGGATTATTACGTGCATAAACCTGGCATATACTCTCAGCCACCAAAAGTGTCTCTGCAGAAAATCTAGGTTCTGGGTAACCCCTGGATGTCGACTGAAGGGTGGGGCGTGCCCCCACTGCAGGACCTGTGCCCTTACTGCAGAAGGGACATAGAGGTTTCCAGGGGGACGTCCTCCAGGGAAAGGCACCTGTTCTTGTTGGAAAGCCTCCTCAATTGCCATTTCTAGTCCCCATCTCAAGGGGGCCACAGAGTAAGACTCCAGACCAGGAACTGGTGTTTGGCCCCCTCCAGCCAGTGTCTCCATTCCTCCAAGGCCAGCTTGACCACTAGAAGCTCCCTATGAACCCCTTCATATTTCTGTTCACTGGGAGTGAGGTAATGGGAAAAGTAGGTACAAGGGTGAAGCTTCTGGTCATTACAAGAACGCTAGGACAAGCCCACACCACGTCCACATCTGAGGCGTCTACTTTCTCAACGAACGGGACATTTGTGTTAGTCTGAGGAGTGGAACAAACACGTACCAATTAAGTGCTTATCTCAGGACCTTGTTTACAAAAACCTTGCCCCTGCTGGCAAGTTGGAGGGTTGAATAAACCCCAGCGACAACTTCCAAATGTACTCCTCCATTGTGCTTCGTTCTGGACCCGAAAGGGAAAAGAGCCTACCCTGAGATGAAGTAAACTGTTGTCACAGTTGTAGGGCTGGTGGGGAGGAAAGATCTGGACCTTGTGCTTGCTAAAGACATCCTGGAGCTCATGGTACTCTGTGGGGACTTTAGAAAGATCTTTGTGTGTGTGTTTGACAGCTTGGCCACCTTCTTGCCTCTTCTTAAAATATTCAGTAACACTCACTGGCCAGTTTAATAGGAACACCTGTACACCTGCTCACTCTTGTAATTATCCATCAGCCGATCACCCCTACAGAAACAGGTCAAGAGCTTTAGTTAATGTCAGAAAGGGAAAAAAAAGGTTCACTCGGGCCATGGGTCCTGAATGTCCCCATGCATGCAGCTGAGTGTAAGCGAGCCCTTAGTCCTTGGGGCTGGGATGTGGGAGGGCCGCACCAGGGTCACCATGCTACCCGAGTCCAGGAGAGCCAAAATGCGGCAGCCGTTTACCTCGACAGGGATGGTGGGCAGGCTGGACGGTGTGCCAGCATGGAGAGAGCACCCCGTCAGCCAGGGTTTGCTCACCCATCTCGGAGGGGTAGAAGGGCCCGGCTCGTTCGGCATGGACATGTCCTGGTGTGTCCTGACAGCGGAGCGACTCTGGCTGGGTCTCCCCTCCCCTGTTGGTGTCATTTCTGGTCTTTGTGCTGGTAGCCCTTGGGAAAACTCTCATCGCTCGCCCCTGCCGATCTCCTGGGTGGCCACCGCCCTTTCCAGGGCCTCCAGCATCTCCCTGGGGGTTCGGGCACCCTCGATATCCATGGCCTTCCTCTCTTCCGGCGGCAGAGCTCAGAGGAATCTATCCATGGCCACCCTTTCCACAATCTCCATAGCTGTAAGACGGTCGGGTTGCAGCCAGCGCTTTGCTATCCTCAGCAGAGAGTCCATCTGACTGTGTGGGGTGGCCTTGGGGTCGTGCCTCCATCAGTGGAGCTCTGCTGCAACACTGGTCGGGGAGAGACCGCAGCAGAGCAAGATCTCGCTCTTTACCATGTCGTACTCTTCCGCTTCCTCTGGTGTCAGAGCATGGTAGGCCCACTGGGCCTCCCCGGTGAGGAAGGGCGCGAGGGCCTGGGCCCAGTCCTCCTTCGGCCACTGTTCACGCTGGGCCACTCGTTCGAATGTCGACAAATAGGCCTCGACGTCGTCCTCTGGTGAGAGTTTCGTGAGGAGGCACCGGGCCTCTCGGCAGGGGCTGGGGAGGGGGACCGTTGTGGCACTGTTTCTCTGCCTCCGTTCCAGGAGTTCTTGGTGGTTACACGCAGACCCCGTGTTACGGCCCATGTTACGGCCTGCTGCTGTAGGGTGGCTTGCAGGAACTGCTGAAGAACAGCTTCCATGGCGCTTTGTGGCTCATGCCCGCATCCAGAATGTGCAGGGGAACATGCTCTTTATTGATATCTTCGTGAAGGGAGGAGTAGCACGCAGAAAGTGAGGCTTGGTGAAACTAGTGAGGTCTCGGATGAGGTGCGGCGAAATGGCAGTGGCGGCGCAACGGCGAGATGAGGGGGAGGTAGCAGGCTGGCTTATGCAGCGGTGGTGTCGCGAAGCAGCAGAGGCTCTTCTTCCTCGCTTAGGTCGGCGTCTAAAAGGTAGACAGAGAGAGACATTAGCAGCATACCAGCCTTCCCTTACCTTCCTCCCCGTAGAGTGGCCGCGAGCTCCTTTTATAGCTCCTCGTCTTCACCGGGAGGGTGATGAGGATCCGCGGCACTCATTGGCCGCCAGCCGTGCCGTGTTATGTCGCTCCGCCCCATAGCCACACGCACTCTGGCTGTCGAAAACAAACGCAGTTCTGAAAGGGCGCTGTCTTTTCAGCACCACGCCGTCAGTTGCGCGAGGAGCGTTTGATGTTTTATGTGCGCGGGCTGTCGGCCCACTGTCACAACATGTTCAACAGGATGACACAACCCTGCAAAAAATCAAGACACAAGCTAATGAATCAATACAACGAGTTGTGTGTGCGTGCCAATTTCCAGCATACACTGTTTAATGATTAGCTAAAGTACAAACATGGGTACCATGCATCTTTACAAGTAATATTAACCTAAAACAATATCGGTAAAAAAAAACATATAGAACGAAAAAGTATTTATATTCATCACAGCACCCTCATGGGGAACAAACACATGCTAATTAGTTAAGTTGGTCCCATAACTGATGGCTGTCTGATTTATGAAAAAATACTAAACCTTAGTGGTGAAAATTATCTTTAGAGCTGTAAGCTAATCCCTTTGGTTGATTCCTTCCTGACTTTATAGCAGTTTCTTTAGTTAATTTGTTAGATGTGGAATCAAATCAACATGACTGAATAAATAGACCATCCAATTAACATTACCACAAGATTAAACATGATAATGTTATTCTTATTTTTTTTATTTATTTATTTTTTTTTTTGATACATCAGTAAAATCCTATACATGGTTATCACAAATAAGACATTTAAATGATAAAATGTCAACCTGCACATGAGGCAAGCAGGTTATTTATGATTTAACTGTGTATAAGTAGCCTTGAGATAGCTTGCTAAGTACAGGATTTTAATATAGTTCAATCATTAGTTGATCAATCACTTTAACTTGATACCGAATATGTTATTGTTTCTATAGCAACAGCTCATTCACAGGGACTTGAATGGCAGGCGCTCAAAAAATGAACGGATTTTATTTAAAAAACGGTTGTTGTTTAGCAATGTAAAACTTGTTTTAATGACATCCATTTGACGAGTCCCACTTCAGGAAATCTGACCCCAAGTGAATGTGATGTTTTATCAGCACAGGACATTTCCTAGCAGGTGATCTAGATACCATGTTGACCATTTTGAGGTGAGAATTGTGTTTGAACAAGAAATAGTTTTTCCTCATTAGTGCATTTTAGTTTCGTTTACTGAAGTGAGCAGAAAAGCAGAACTTACATGAAAAACAGAAATTTTCTTAGAGATGGAAAGATCAGGCATTCAGCTCTAAATAAAAGGGAAAAAATCCATTCAGCTGGTCATTTAATGTGAAAGTAGAAAATATTACATTTAAATAATATTATATTTAAAATATAATATTTAAGTGTATGACCTACAGCAGTGGTGATACTGTCACTCATGTTCCTCTATTAGTGTATTTTGTTGTATATTGTGCATAGTAGACTTGTCTAAGGTATAAACGTTGGCATGTGGATAAGGAGATGGGGAAAAGTTGCTGGGAACAGAATGTGAGAATAATGTGATGTAGTGTGTGTTTGTGTTTGACTAGGACAGCTTGGCCACCTTCTTGCCTCTTCTCAGAATATTCAATGACAAACACTCACTGGCCACTTTAATAGGAACACATGTACACCTGCTCACACCTGTAATTATCCATCAGCCGATCACTCCTACAGAAACAGATCAAGGGCTTTAGTTAATGTCAGAAAGGGAAAAATTGCAATCTCAGTGACTTTGACTGTGGTAAGGTTGTTGTTGCCTGACAGGCTGCTTTGAGTATTTCAGAAACTGCTGATCTCTCGGGATTTCCTTGTTGATGAGAGAGATCTGGGGAGAATGGTCAGACTGGTTCAAGCTGACAGGAAGGATAATAATCAATCAATCAAGTGTTGCAAACTGAAATAAAATAAACTAAAAGCAGTATTGTCGAGGTTTAAGATGCATGAGATGGTGAATCAGCAAGTGTTTATTTAAATGATACAGGATGTGTGAAGATCAGGGATGTCTGTTGGTTATAAATAGGGAAGCACAACTGTCTGATATGGACATACAGTCATGGGAAAAGAAAGTACACCCTCTTTCAATTCTACGTTTTTATTTATCAGAACCTAAATAACAATTGTGTTATTTATAACATTACCATAGTAATAAGTTTCAATAGTTGTACATTTTCAGTAATTACCATGATAATTCAACAGAAAATTCATCAGAATTCATTTAACCTGATCCTTTATCATCAATGCAACTCGGTAAACTATCAATGCAAAGTAATACTGGTTTAGTAAACTTCAAAAAAAGCAATGAAAGAAATGTTTTTGGGTGATTTAAGGAGCAGTTACACTACATTCACCAGGACATTTTGCTTTTCATCAGATACTCATGTCCATTTAGAAACTGTACCAGAAGTGAACTTTGAATAAACATGGACTGTTTGAAAACTGCCATTTGGAATTCTGAACACACACTCACGCACACACAAGCAAGATGTTTTGCAAAATAATACTGTAGCAAAAACTAGCCTGATTTTACTCATTTACAAATACAAGGACAAATGTACAAGCTTTGTGATGTCATGGGCAGCGATAAAAACATGGAAACAGTAAAAGCATGGACTCTACTATGATTAGCAGTTTAATTAGACCATAGCGTTTCCTAATTAAACTTCACCTGCATTTATAAGTAAACTCACGTATGCCGTGTGTTTCCTGTTTTCTGACAGCCACCAAAATGTCCTTGTGGATACCGAGTAAATGGAACAAAGCTATATTTTATAAAAATAAAGAACAAATACAAAATGAAATAAATAGTAATGAGCAAAAAAAAAAATGTAGCCAGAGCCTGTAACATACACACAGTGAGTTTGGTTCAGATTTTACACAATTTATCTAAATTAAAACTGATTAAATTCAGGTTTTTCTGGCCATTAATCTACACACAGTAATCCATAATGACAGACCCTTGTCTAAAGGCACTCTAAACTGAGTTCAGGTTCATCCTGTTTGCTTTGACTATCCTGAGATGTCTTTAGAACTTGACTGGAGTCCTTTAGAGAATCTGACAGGAAGAATGGGAGAAACTTACCAAATTCAGGCGTACTGCACAAAGGCTGTGAACAGTTACTTAAATAAGAGATTCCAATTTTTTATTTTTAATAAATTTGCTGAAATATCAAAAATCATGTTTCGCTGTGTTATTATGGATTTGTGTGTTTAGATTAATGGCCAAAAAAGCAAATTTACTACATTTTAAATGAAATGTACAATAACACAATAACAACGTCATATACTTCATCATGAAAAGTCCTCATCAGTATAAACAACATATGAAAATCATTGCAATTAGAACAAAACTGTACATAAGGAGGCTTCCATAGTCGTACTACAGGAAGTTCAATAGTTAGTTTCTGTCCAAATTTTATGGTCTAAATTTTGGTTAAATTATCTGAAATTGTCTTATCGCATAGCTAACAGTTTCTTTCCTGTTTTTAAAGCTACAGTCAGGTCCATAAATATTGGAACATTGACAGATTTATTGTTATTCCAGCTGTCTACCACAGTATACTGGAGTTGAAATTAAATAATGAATAAGAGATCAAAGTGCAGACTTTCAGCACTTTTTTTGGGGTCCCCACCAAGTAATTGGCTGCTCAGCTGTTCGACTATCAACTATTTGGTAAATTCTTAAAAAGGAAGACTGCACTAATGAGCTGCAGAACACCAAAAGGCCCAGAAGACCATGTGGTATACGACAAAGGTTTTTTTTTCCCCTGATGAAGAAAAAACACTTCACAACTCTCGGCCAGATGAAGAACATCCTCCAGGAGGTAGGCTGTGTCAAAGTCAACAAACGAGAGAAGGATTCAGCAGAGTAAATACAGAGGGTTTACCACGAGATATACACCAGTGAACTACCCTAACTACCCTATGGGCAGAAGAGACAAATATCAACTTGAAGCAGAATGAAGAGAAGAGAAGAGTATGGAGAAGGGAAGGAACTGCTTGTGATATGAAGTGTACTACCTCATCTTATGATGTGGGTGTGTATGACTGCCAGTGGAACCGGTTCCCTTGTATTTGTTGATGTGACTGCTGATAAAAGCAGCAGGATGAATTGTGAAGTGTACAGAGCTATATTATCTGCAATGCTTCAAAATTCATTGGATGGAGCTTCACAGTGCAGATGGACAATGACCTGAAGCGTACTTCAAAAGCAACGCAAGACTATTTTAAGGCAAAAAAAGTGGAATATTCTGCAATGGCCAAGTCAATCACCTGAGCTGAAACCAACTGAGATGTATTTCCCTTACTGAAGGCAAAACATAGATGATGTCTATGGGTTCCAGACTTCAGGCAGTAACTGACTACAAAGGATTTGGAACCAAGTATTAAAAATGACAATTTTAACAATATGTTGTTTGTCCAATTACTTTTAGTCCCTTAAAAAACAAAAGGGGGGGGGGGGGGGGGGGTAACTCCTACCCCGTTCTCCCAATTTAGATATATATTTCCATCCAAGTAAAGCTAAAAATCTGCAATTTGAGCATATTTTTTTATTTAATTTAAATATACTGTGGTAGACAGCTAAAATAACTATAAATATGTCCAAATATTTATGGATGTGACTGTGCTTTGATTTTCTTGGTTAAAGTGAGCTGATATTCAGCATATGTAACTAGCTAGCCTGAGCATTATCTATGCTACTTAAAGATAGATATATAGTGCAATATGAAGCGTCACTGGAGTGTGTAATAAAGATGTTCCCTGCCAACATAACATTCAGTGTTAACAATCTGAAACAAGATCAGAAATGTTTTTAAAACACTGATCATATGAAAGTCACTCCTAAATTATAACTTATTTAATCAAAAGTCTTTCTTGTTCTTGGTTCTAGGTGTCACTGTATCCTCTTTAAAAGAGTATGTGTGTTTGGGGGGGGCACTTTCTTGTTGCCTCTGCCAGGAGGTTCAGACTTGGCAACAGATAGAGCTGTGACCTCAGTGGCTGCTATCATGCTCCAGCCACTTGGTTGCTAGGATTTTATTAGGCAGTTTTAATTATCTTCAGTATAGCTGAATGAAGAAAGGCTCAAATCATGTGAAAGAATGATCAACAAAACATTTTCAATGTATTCCTATGGGGGGAAAATGCACTTTGGAGAGTTACTACACAGCACCTGTAATTCCACACACAAAAAAAGCACAAGCACACTATTCCCGTATAGGATCTATGATTCTGCCGAATTTCATGGCCCTATATCACAACCTGTGACCCATGAAAATGGAGAGAAGAAGAGGAGTATGTTAGCTCTATCAGGCCAACATAAATATACTCCTGTACTGAGTAAAGTAAAGTGCTTTTAAAGCTGTAGCACACAAAACACAATGCCTTATACACTTTGCACAGCTGATGAAGGACTTTTGTCTGAGACATACTGCTTTTTTGGAAACATTGGGTACTGTGCTGCAAAACTCGCACAAATATACAAATATAAACATTACCAACTGAACAGAAATCTGTAAAAGAAATTCCTGTGATGCCTGTATGTGAAGCTAATGCACACACTGAGCTTGGGGGTTTTCTTCAGAAGGCTAAGCAGTAGAGCAGAGCACATCCCAACAGGAACATTAACAGACCGTCTGCTCGTCTCGTGGATTCGCCGTTTGGTGGGGCAGTACTCGGTGGTGTGATTCGCTTCGCTTCTCTCTCTGTTGTGGTTTGTTTCTCTTCTCTGTCTGTTACACACAAACACAAGCTATTAACCTAACAGTATATATGTGTAGATAGATTCTCATTAGAATTACCTTCTAAATCATTTTCTCCAAAAATATATCATGACAAATTAATTGTACTTGAAAAAAAGCTCCTTGTCAATCATCACCTTGGGGAAAACAAAGACCTTTTAACACAAAAGACAAATCATGAAAATACCTTTTCGAGCACAATTAGGGCCATAACAAAAATATTCACATCTGAAATAGTTGAGAAACTTGCCAGGGATTTGACCCATGAGCCCATGAGTGAGGAGGATGGTGGAGGGGAAAAGAGAGACCAAAGATTTAGAAATGCACAGGTTAGTTGATTCTTGTGATTGTCAAGTTGAAAAAAAAACGTTAAACACCATTTTCATAACAAGCTGTTCAGAAGTGTATGAGAAGTGTTTGTCAATCTCACACTGCAGCACCCGAACCTCCCCAAGCGACATTACAACTACAAATAGCACCATGTGTTGTGGTCAGAAGAAGACTGAAATCAAACCTTTTGATTTGCACCGAAGCAGCATGATTGGAGACGACATGAAACTGCATGAGAGAAAAAAAACACCTGATAGCTGCTGTAAAACATGGAGGTGCTGTGGGGTTGTTTTGTGGCTGGTGGTTCAGGGACTCTGGTGAATATTGATGGCATCAAGAATTCTGCTCTGTACCGGGATATTTCAGCCAAACTATCTCCTGATTGCCTCTGCCAGGAGGTTCAGACTTTGCCACAGAGTTTTCAATGACATGATGAGACAAACCTACTTCCCAATGAATAAAGAAACAGAAAATTAATGCTTTATGATGGTCTTCTCAGTCTCACTAAAGAAAACTTGTGGTCTGAATTTACACGGGCTTCCACATGCACAAGCCAGAGAATATAAAGGAGCCTAAAACAGAGGAGTGGACCAAGATGCTTTACAAACATCTTCAACATTGTTAGACATTACAGGAAGTGGCTCAGTGCTGTTATTCTCTCCAGAGCAAGAGTCACTAAATTAATTCTGAGGATGGTGATCATTCTGAAACCTGGGTTTTGTATTTTAAAAAAAAATGTTCAGAAAAATATTTGAGGTACAACATTTAGAGTTTGAGGTACAACACAAAATATCTCAAAAACATGTTTTATTCTTTTATATATTTCTGTTGATTTTCATGAAGGGTGCCAGTAATTCTGGAGGACACTGAATATATATACACAATTTTAAATAAAAGTAATTATAAATATATTTATGTATGTATGTATGTATGTACCTTTAACAGTTAGTTCTACTGTCAGGGGAGTGAGGTTAGTGGCAATGCAGGTGTACGTTCCTTCATCAGATTTCTTCACGTTGCTCAGCATGATGGAGAAATTCCCCTTTTCAATTTCTGATGGAAAAATTTCAACTCTGTCTTTATAGGCTGGATCCTGCTCATCGAAATCTGCTTCACCACCAAGGAAGTCACACACCGTCCTGTCATCTCTGTATCGCCAAAACACAGTCTGCGGCTTCTGTTTGAGTTTACACGGTAAGATCACTGTTTGTCCTATAATACCTTCAACAGGAACACTCTGCACCGACACTAAAAGTAAAAAAAAAAAAAACACGGAAAATCTCAATTATATAAATACAAATGTGTGCATCAGGACACATCAACAATATACACAGAGAGCTTCATACACTTTTGCAATAACAATACATTCACACTATTTGCTCATGTTGCTTGTAGTTTGCCTGTTGGGGGCGTGTAATGATCTGCAATGATCAGTGGTACTGTTGTTGTGGGCGTGGCCTACCAGGATTTTATTCTAATCAAATTATTCTAAAGCTAAGTAGTTAAACACAAATTACATAACACAGTAAACAGTGTGGTCATTTAATTGGTCATTTCATTGGTCATTTAATTTACATGCACACTAGCTTCATTCATAGACTAGCAAAGCATGCTAACTGACAACAGTGATCTCTGCTACTGACTTCCAAGCTTTATACTTCTTCATAATGTCTCTATACACATTTAATAAGAGATCATATAAGACAAGATCAAATGAAACCACGGTTATAAGTCAAGAAGTAAATGGGAACTAACTGCAAGTTAAAGTTGTGGGTGAAAACAAAGAGACGTCACACCACAGGACTGGTGCAAGATTCATTCAAGCTAATCATCTGGATTTGTGATTTACCGCATCATAACTAATTTGCACTGAATTGAGAAATGTAAAATTTAAATGTCATTGAAATGACAGCGTAATCTCATGTTGTGCACGTACACAGAAAATGAACATCATTTGTTGCTTTACATTCTTAACATTCAGTCATAAAACTGTTGAATCTTCATGAATAGAACATCACTGACGCTCACATTTCAGTAATTATTAAACAAATGTCACTTTTCTATACAATACATGCATCTGCTTACTGTGGTGTGTTAAACACTCACCTTTGTGTATCAGCAGCAGGAAGGTGAAAGAGAAAAACCAGCTGTAATTTAAACAAAAACAGAAAGGGGTGTAATTACAGAATAAATGATAACTGATGGAGTTATAAATGAGTTGAATTCTTCAGTTGAGGAAACTAAAGAAGGAATGCTCAGCATTCAGAAATGCATGAAGTGAATAATAAGGAAGTGTTCTTGCTCTTCTTTATGCCCTTAAAGCACACAGGGCCTGCAGGGATATGTTCTACACGGGCAGATAACAATCACTGTGCAGGTTTTGGAAAACACACGGGATGATGGTGGTTAAATATAAACTTCACTTTTATTTCTTTTACAAACTCACACCTAGCTTATGCAAGACCTGTCAATCATTACCTAAGGAAGTTTAGCCACGCCCATTCCTGAACAATTACTACAAATCTGTTTCACATTGTACATTTATTTCAGAAAGATCACGAAGCCTAACTAAGGCTGTTTGATGGAGGTTAACACTTAATAGTTTCAATTTTAGTCATCTATCGACATGCACAATTCACTTAGTGGCCCAGTATAGACAGTAAACTTCAATTTTATTAAACACTCCTGAGCTAGTGCCCTTATTTCACAGACTGGAGCGTCTAATCTGACCTGCTACACACCAATAAAACACTGAGAATAAAAAGCTAAGATTAAATAGTAGCACAGATAATGGCGAGCTAAATGTGGTCTAGCTACTTAGTGCGGTTTATCCAGTTTGCGTTAAACTCTTAGAAAACAAAAGATGTTTAAGTCAGAAGATAAACTAATAGGATGAGTGAAGGGGTGGGGAAAGATATAGTTAGATTGTTGGAGTAATAGAACAGCTATGTAATATGTTTTAACTAGTATAGCTAGGTCAGGAAATTAGCTAGCTCCGTTACACCCTGTTTTTTCCGGCAGTGGCGAGTTAGCTTAGCTTAACAAGGCCTTAAACTGAACACAGCTCTTTATTCAGGAAATATCTGACCTGCTTTCGTCCGATACGTACCTCACATTCATTGCGTATAGCACCAGCAAAACTATAAAATAAATAAAATATGAATTTACAGAACAATAATATTCAGAAAGCTAACGTCCCTTAATAAGAAACCCTCCAGAGGAACTTTAGTGCGCATGCGCTGAGTGATGTCATGACCGCGCTTACTGCCAGAAATTGTCTATTTTATTAGTTTATTTGATTAAATATTTTACTTATTTTATTTTTCCTGTTGTTGCTGTTTGTATATTAATTTTAATTTTATAAAACATACCTGAGTAATATGGCGCCACTACGAGAGTTCAAAGCTCTTATTAAGGAAAAAATACAAACAAATCTATAGAAGTATAGGCGAAGCTGCAACTTGTAATTCTCCGCCTACAATCAGTAAAAGCCACCGAAAATAACCCCTCAACTTGAAATTTCAGCTGAGTGACGTCAAATCAACATGGCCGCTCACACTGTGTACAGTGTAGAGTTCCTCTTCTCTATTTTTACATCAGTTTTATAGCAGTATTGGCTTTAGATCAGTTAATATACAGATACAGTATTTGGTTAAATCTATGACATTGACTAACTAATCACTGTTTTGAGAAGGTAATCATCAATATTACAGTTATCACTAACATTAGTTGGCTAGCATATAACTTAGCTTAGTAACATCTACTTTCAGAATCAAAATGAGCTTTATGTGCTCACACACACAAGGAATTTGACTTGGTATGAAGCTTCCCGAACACACATACCAATAAGATGGCAAGACATATAATAATAAAATTTACAAATAATAATAATAATAATATGAGAGAATATCTAACACTGTACAGTAGACACAATAGGCTTACAAGGAATAGATATTTGTACAGATATAATACAGCTATGTGCAAGGTGAAGGCAATGGCAGAAGCATTAAGGATATGTGTACAGGTAGTATAGTAAAAAATGAATTTACATATTGCACAAAAAATTGTATCCACAGAGAGGTAATACACTAAGAAGGACCTAGAAGTAGTTAACTGTTGATGAGGGAAATGGCTTGTGGGAAAAAGCTGTTCTTGTGCCTGGTTGTTCTAGAAATGATTTTACCTGCCCGTTTCTTCACTCTGGATGAGTATAGGTCCTTCAGGATGGGCAGGGGAGGACCAATGATCCTCTCAGCAGTTCAGATTGTCCGTTGAAGTCTTCATATATCTGATTTTGGTAGCTGAACCAAACCAGTCAGTAACTGAGGTGCACAGAACAGTCTCAATGACAGCTGAGTAGAATTGGGTCAGCAGCTCCTGTGGCAGGTTGAACTTTTTCAGTTGGCAGAGGAAGTACAATCTCTGCTGGGCCATCTTCAAGATGGAGTCTGTGTGGATCTCCCACTTCAGGTCCTGTGAGATGGTAGAGCCCAGGAACCTGAAGGTCTCCACGATGGCAACAGTGCTGTCCAGGATGGTGAGTGGGGGCAGTGCCGGGGGCTTCATCCTGAAGTCCACTATCATCTCTACTGTTTTGAGCGTGTTCAGCTCCAGGTTGTTTTGACTGCACCAGACAGCCAGCTGGTCAACCTGCCTTCTGTATGCAGACTCATCACCGTCCTGGATGAGGCCAATGACTGTGGTGTCATCTGCAAACTTCAGTACCTTAACAGAGGTGTCTGAGGAGGTCATTTTTGTAGAGGGAGAATAGTAGTTGGGAGAGCACACATCCCTGAGGAGTGCCAGTGCTGACTGCTAGATGTGAACTTTCCCAACCTCTCTAGCTGCTGCCTGTCTGTCAGGAAGTTGGTGATCCACTGACAGATGGACGTGGGCACAGACAGCTATGTTAATTTGGTCAGGAGGAGATCTGGGATGATGGTGTTGAACGCCGAGCTGAAGTCCACAAACGGGATCCTTGCATGAGTCCCTGGTCTGTCAAGGTGTTGCAGGATGTAATGCAGTCCCATGCTGACTGCATCATCCACTGACCTTTTTGCTCTGTAGGCAAACTGAAGGGGGTCTAGTAGGGGTCCAGTGATGTTCTTCAGGTGGGTCAACACTAGTCTCTGAAATGACTTCATGACCACGGATGTTAAGGCAACAGGTCTGCAGTCATTCAGCCCACAGATCTTGGATTTCTTTGGGACGGGGATGATGGTGGGGCATTTGAAGCAGGAAGGGACTTTGCACTGCTCCAGTGATCTGTTGAAGATCCATTTGAAGATGAGCGACAGCTGGTCTTTCAGACAGATGGATGAGACATTGTCTGGGCCTGAAGGTGTCGATGTTTGTGTGAAGAGATGTTGGTCAGATTGGGTGTGGAGTGTGAGATTGCCTCTTTCAAATCTACAGTAGAAATGGTTCAGATCGTCAGCCAGTTGTTGATTCCCAACAGATTGAGGAGATAATGTCTTGTAGTTGATGATGGCTTTCAGGCCGTTCCACACTTCCTTGCTTAAGAAAAAGCTTCAAACTTGATTTTAGAAAAAAACTGCCATACACACCTTTAACAGTTAGTTCTACATTCAGGGTAATGAGGTTAGGGGCAATGCAGGTGTACGTTCCTGCATCAGATTTCTTCACGTTGCTCAGCATGGTGGAGAAATTCCCCTTTTCAATTTCTGATGGAAAAATTTCAACTCTGCCTTTATAGGCTGGATCCTGAACACGAAATCTGCTTCACCACCAAGGAAGTCACACACCACCCTGTAGTCTCTGTCTCACCAAAACACAGTCTGCGGCTTCTGTTCGAGTGAACACGGAAAGATCACTGTTTGTCCTATAATACACATGCAGATAACAATCACTGTGCAGCTTTTGGAAAACACACGGGATGGTGGTGGTTAAATATAAACTTCGCTTTTATTTCTTTTCCAAACTCACACCTGGTTTATGCAAGACCTGTCAATCATTACCTAAGGAAGTTTGGCCACGCCCGTTCCTTAACAATTACTACAAATCTGTTTCACATTGCACATTTATTACAGAAAGATCACAAAGCCTAAGTCGGAAGATAAACTAATAGGATGAGTGTAAGGGTGGGGAAAGATATAGTTAGATAATTGGAGTAATAGAGCCACTGTATAATATGTTTCAGGTACTATAGCTAGGTCAGGAAATTAGCTAGCTCTTATTCCGTTAGACCCTGTTTTTTCCGGCACAGTGGCGAGTTAGCTTAACAAGGCCTTACACTGAACACAGCTCTTTATTCGGAAAATATCTCACACCGGTACTGTTTTTGTCCGATACATACCTCATTCCCAATTCATTCATTGTGTATGAGCAAAACAGTTTCTTATAAAATAAATAAAATAGAAATTAACACAACGATATCGATAAATTAACACAACGATTTTTTTTTTGCTATTCTTACTTTTTTTTTTAGTTCAAAGCTATTATTAAATAAAAAAATCCAAACAAATCTAGGGAAGTATAGTGACACAAGGAAAAAAATAAATCCTGATCAACATCTCATTATTATGGGGACATCATCTCATTGTAGCATAAGAGTGGTTTATTATCTACAATCTCTAGGAGATCTACAAGTTCAACTGGTGAAACTGGCTGCAGGCCCGGCCCCGTCTAAAGACATAAAACATGCAAAACTGTGCAAACAAGAGTCAGGTGTATCCAGGTGCACATTTTATCTGAAACATGGCAATTACACTACCAGTTAAGTATTTCATTGTGTAACATTTATACAGTTTATAAAGCTTTTATTTTTATTATTATTTATTTTTTACAGTTTATTACAGTTTTAGAGCTTTGAGTCATGACTGAGCTACCACTTTCTAGCAAGCCAATATATCCATCATTTTAATCAAAGTAATGTAAATATAAGTAGCAAATGAAAGGTACCAAGTGCAGAGTACTGGCTTGACACATGGAATGTAAATATAAGTAGCACTGCCCTGGATGGAAAGTGGGTCCTAATCACTATTTAGGATTAGCAGTCTGGGGTCTGGCTTCACTCATGGTTACAATCAAAGCACTGACCTTCTGCAAATGCTTTTGGCACTGCTGAACAAGGTGATTGGCTGAAGCAATGGCCACGCCAGCTTCCTGTTATGGACACAATGGTTGGAGGAAGGCCAAACTGGTACTCAAATGGAGACATGCCCAGGGATGGGTGCCATAGGGTGGTATGCACATACTCCGCCCATATCAGGTGATTGGCCTAGGATGAAGGGTTGTTGGAGACCAAACAGTGGGGGGGCCGTTCCAGGTCCTGGTTCACTCTCTCAGTCTGGATACCTGAGGACAGACTGATCAAAGCTCCCAGAAGTTGCTAGAAGGCCCTCCAGAAGCGTCTAGTGAACTAGGGTCCCTCGTGTGACACCAGGTCATTGGAAATGGCATGACCCCTCACCACATGCTCCAGCAGGAGCTCACTGGTCTACTTGGCCTAGGTAAGTTTCTGGAGAGCAATATACTTACGTGCTTTCGAGAAGCGGTCCACTACAACTAATATCACAATGTTGCATCAAAATACAGGCAACCCTGTGATAAAGTTGAGGGAGATGTGGGACCAGGGGCGGGAGGGTATAGGCAGAGGATTGTGCAAACCTGCCGGTCCTGCCCTGGGTTCTTTGTTACATGGATTATTATGTGCGTAAACCTAGCAGATTACCTCGTACTCTCACATCCTTATCCTTATCCATAGTCAGCCACCAAAAGAGTTTCTGCAGAAAATCTAGGTTCTGGGTAACCCCTGGATGTCGAGTGAAGGGTGGGGCGTGCCCCCACTGCAGGACCTGTGCCCTTACTGCAGAAAGCTCATAGAGGCTTCCAGCGGGACGTCCTCCAGGGAAAGGCTCCTCAATTGCCATTTCTAGTCCCCATCTCAAGGGGGCCACAGAGTAAGACTCCAGACCAGGAACCGGTGTTTGGCCCCCTCCAGCCAGTGTCTCCATTCCTCCAAGGCCAGCTTGACCACTAGAAGCTCCCTGTTAACCCCTTCGTATTTCTGTTCACTGGGAGTGAGGTGATGGGAAAAGTAGGTACAAGGGTGAAGCTTCTGGTCATTACAAGAACGCTAGGACAAGCCCACCCCATGCCCACATCTGAGGCGTCTACTTTCTCAACGAACGGGACATTGGTGTTAGTCTGAGGAGTGGAACAAACACGTACCAATTAAGTGCTTATCTCAGGTCCTTGTTTACAAAAACCCCGCCCCTGCTGGCAAGTTGGAGGGTTGAATAAACCCCAGTGACAACTTCCAAATGTACTCCTCCATTGCTCTTCATTCTGGACCCGAAAGGGAAAAGAGCCTACCCTGAGATGAAGCAAATCGATAACACAATTGTAGGGCTGGTGGGGAGGAAGGATCTGGACCTTGTGCTTGCTAAAGACTTCCTGGAGCTCATGGTACTCTGTGGGGACTTTAGAAAGATCTTTGTGTCTGTGTGTGTGTTTGACAGCTTGGCCACCTTCTTGCCTCTTCTTAGAATATTCAGTAACACTCACTGGCCAGTTTAATAGGAACACCTGTACACCTGCTCACTCATGTAATTATCCATCAGCCGATCACCCCTACAGAAACAGGTCAAGAGCTTTAGTTAATGTCAGAATGGGAAAAAAATGCAATCTCAGTGACTTTCACTGTGGTATGGTTGTTGTTGCCTGACAGGCTGCTTTGAGTAGTTCAGAAACTGCTCATCTCTCAGGATTTCCTTGTTGAGGAAGAATGGTCAGACTGGTTCGAGCTGACGGGAAGGCAAATAATCAACAAGTCACAATCAAAGTGTTGCAACCTGAAATAAAATAAACTAAAAGCACTATTGTCGAAGTTTAAGATGCATGAGATGGTGACTCAGCAAGTGTTTATTTACTGGAAATTACTGCTGCACAAAAACATACAGGATACAGGATTTGTGAAGAGCTGGGATGTCTGGTGGTTATAAATAGGTTAGCACAACTGTAAAAAGCAAGATGTTTTGCAAAATAATACTGTAGCAAAAACTAGCCTGATTTTACTCATTTACAAATACAAGGACAAATGTACAAGCTCTGTGATGTCATGGGTAGCGATAAAAACATGGAAACAGTAAAAAGCATGGGAATCTACTATGCTTAGCTGCATTTATAAATAAACTCACGTATGCCATGTGTTTCCTGTTTTCTGACAGCCATCAAAATGTCCTTGTGGATACTGAGTAAATGGAACACAGCTATATTTTATAAAAATACAGAACAAATACAAAATGAAATAAATAGTAATAAGCAAAAAAAACACAGTAACCAGAGCCAGTAACATACACACAGTGGGTTTGGTTCCGTTTTTACACAATTTATCTAAATTAAAACTGATTAAATTCAGGTTTTTCTGGCCATTAATCTACACACAGTAATCCATAATTACAGACCCTTGTCTAAAGGCACTCCAAACTGAGTTCAGGTTCATCCTGTTTGCTTTGACTATCCTGAGATGTCTTTAGAACTTGACTGGAGTCCTTTAGAGAATCTGACAGGAAGAATGGGAGAAACTTACCAAATTCAGGCGTACTGCATAAAGGGTGTGAACAGTTATTTAGATAAGAGATTCCAATTTTTTATTTTTAATAAATTTGCTGAAATATCAAAAATCATGTTTCGCTGTGTCATTATGGATTTGTGTGTTTAGATTAATGGCCAAAAAAGCAAGTTTACTACATTTTAAATGAAATGTACAGTAACACAATAACAACGTCATATACTTCATCATGAAAAGTCCTCATCAGTATAAACAACATATGAAAATCATTGCAATTAGTACAAAACTGTACATAAGAATGCTTCCATAGTCATACTATAGGAAGTTCAATAGTTAGTTTCTGTCCAAATTTTGGTTAAATTATCTGAAATTGTCTTATCGCATAGCTAATAGTTTCTTTCCTGTTTTTAAAGCTACAGTCAGGTCCATAAATATTGGAACATTGACAGATTTATTGTTATTCCAGCTGTCTACCACAGTATACTGGAGTTGAAATTAAATAATGACTATGAGATCAAAGTGCAGACTTTCAGCTTTAATCTGAGGGTATTTACATCTAAATCAGATGAATGGTGTAGCAATTACAGCACTTTTTTTGTGGTCTCCACCTTTTTTAAGGGACCAAAAGTAATTGGCTGCTCAGCTGTTCCACTATCAACTATTTGGTAAATTCTTAAAAAGGAAGACTGCACTAATGAGCTGCAGAACACCAAAAGGCCCAGAAGACCATGTGGTATACGACAAAGGTTTTTTTTCCCTAATGAAGAAAAAACACTTCACAACACTCAGCCGGATGAAGAACATCCTCCAGGAGGTAGGCTGTGTCAAAGTCAACAAACGAGAGAAGGATTCAGCAGAGTAAATACAGAGGGTTTACCACGAGTTACAAACCAGTGGTAAGACTAGAAAAAAAAAAATCGGGAAGACCAGATTTTGCCAAAAACATATTTTAAAAAACCCTGTACGTGTCCGGAGCAACATCCTATGGGCAGATGAGACAAATATCAACTTGAAGCAGAATGAAGAGAAGAGAAGAGTATGGAGAAGGGAAGGAACTGCTTGTGATATGAAGTGTACTACCTCATCTGATGGTGTGGGTGTGTATGACTGCCAGTGGAACCGGTTCCCTTGTATTTGTTGATGTGACTGCTAATAAAAGCAGCAGGATGAATTGTGAAGTTTACAGAGCTATATTATCTGCAATGCTTCAAAATTCATTGTACAGAGCTTCACAGTACAGATGGACAATGACCTGAAGCATACTTCAAAAGCAACGCAAGACTATTTTAAGGCAAAAAAAGTGGAATGTTCTGCAATGGCCAAGTCAATCACCTGAACTGAAACTGCATTTCCCTTACTGAAGGCAAAACATAGATGACGTCTATGGGTTCCAGACTTCAGGCAGTCACTGACTACAAAGGATTTGGAACCAAGTATTAAAAATGACAGTTCAACTTATGATTATTTTTGGTCCCTTAAAAGGGGGGGTATTAATTCCTACCCCATTCAGCCAGTTTGGATGCGATGTTGCATTTCATCGCAAGCACCAATAATAATAAAGTAATTGGATAAACTAACAATCATAAGATAAATTGTCACTGACTACAAAGGATTCCTGCCCCATTCACCCAATTTGGATATAAATACCATCCAAATAAAGCTCAAAATCTGCAATTTGAGCATATTCTTTATTTATTTTCAACCACCAGTATACTGTGGTAGACAACTAAAATAACTATAAATATGTCCAAATACTTATGGACGTGACTGTGCTTTGATTTTCTTGGTTAAACTGAGCTGATATTCAGCATATCTAACTAGCTAGCCTGAGCATTATCTATGCTACTTAAAAATAGATATATAGTGCAATATGAAGCGTCACTGGAGTGTGTAATAAAGATGTTCCCTGCCAACATAACATTCAGTGTTAACAATCTGAAACAAGATCAGAAATGTTTTTAAAACACTGATCATATGAAAGTCACTCCTAAATTATAACTTATTTAATCAAAAGTCTTTCTTGTTGTCACTACATCCTCTTTAAAAGAGTGAGTGAGTGTGTGTGTGTGTGTTTGGTATATGTCTTCAGTATAGCTGAATGAAGAAAAGCTCAAATCATGTGAAAGAATGATCAACAAAACATCAATGTATTCCTATGAGGGGGGAAATGCACTTTGGAGAGTTACTACACAGCACCCATAATTCCACATACAAAAAAAGCAAAGCACATTATTCCCGTATAGGATCTATGATTCTGCTGAATTTCATGGCCCTATGTCACAACCTGTGACCCGTGAAAATGGAGAGAAGAAGAGGAGTATGTTAGCTCTATCAGGCCAACATAAATATACTCATGTACTGAGTAAAGTAAAGTGCTTTTAAAGCTGTAGCACAAAACACAATGCCTTATACACTTTGCACAGCTGATGAAGGACTTTTGTCTGAGACATGCTGCTTTTTTGGAAACATTGGGTACTATGCTGAAAATCTCGCATAAATATACAAATATAAACATTACCAACTGAACTGAAACCTGTAAAAGAAATTCCTGTATGTGAAGCTGATGCACACACTGAGCTTGGGGGTTTTCTTCAGAAGGCTAAGCAGTAGAGCAGAGCACATCCCAACAGGAACGTTAACAGACCGTCTGCTCGTCTCGTGGATTCGCCATTGCCTGGGGCAGTACTCGTAGGTGTGATTCGCTTCGCTTCTCTCTCTGTTGTGGTTTGTTTCTCTTCTTTCTCTGTGGCACACAAACACAAGCTATTAACCTAACAGTATATATGTGTTGATAGATTCTCATTAGAATTACCTTTTAAATCATTTTCTCCAAAAATATATCATGACAAATTAATTGTACTTGAAAAAAAAGCTCCTTGTCAATCATCACCATGGGGAAAACAAAGACCTTTTAACACAAGAGAAATCATGAAACTACTTTTTCGAGCACAATTAGGACCATAACAAAAAATGTTCATGTCTGAAACAGTTGGAAAACTTGCCAGGGATTTGACCCAAGAGCCCATGAGTGAGGAGGATGGTGGAGGGGAAAAGAGAGACCAAAGATTTAGAAATGCACAGGTTAGTTGATTCTTGTGATTGTCAGGTTGAAAAAAGTTAAACACCATTTTCATAACAAGCTGTTCAGAAGTGTTTGAGAATCTCAAACTGCAGCACCAGAACTTCCCCAAGCGGCATTACAACTACAGTTGGCACCATGTGTTGTGGTCAGAAGGAGACCAAAATCAAACCTTTTGATTTGCACTGAAGCAGCATGATTGGAGATGAAATGAAACTGCATGAGAGAAAAAAAACACCTGATAGCTGCTGTAAAACATGGAGGTGCTGTGGGGTTGTTTTGTGGCTGGTGGTTCAGGGACTCAGGTGAAAATTGATGGCATCAAGAATTCTGCTCTGTACCGGGATATTTCAGCCAAATGATCTCCTGATTGCCTCTGCCAGGAGGTTCAGACTTTGCCATAGAGTTTTCAATGACATGATGAGACAAACCTACTTCCCAATGAATAAAGAAACAGAAAATTAATGCTTTGGGGTGACCTTCTCAGTCTCTGGATTGGAACCTAACAGAAACCTTGTGGTCTGAATTCACAAGGGGCTTCCACATGCACAAACCAGAGAATATAAAGGAGTGTAAAATCGAGGAGTGGACCAAGATCCTTTACAAACATCTTCAACATTGTTAGACATTACAGGAAGTGGCTCACTGCTGTTATTCTCTCCAGAGCAAGAGTCACTAAATTAATTCTGAGGATGGTGATCATTCTGAAACCTGGGTTTTGTATTAAAAAAAAAAAAAAAAAACAATATTTGAGGTACAACATTTGGAGTTTGAGGTACAACTCTAAATATCTCAAAAACTTACAGCATGTTTTATTCTTTAATATATTTGTGTTGATTTTTATGACGGGTGCCAATAGGACACTGAATACACAATTTTTACACAATATATTTACGTATGTACGGCTATTAACAGTGATTTAAAGCAAAGAGATACATCTAAGGGACTTCATCAGATCATTTTGAATATAATGACTGAATCATGCTAAAGAAAACACAGTGTGACAGAAACTTCATGCTTAAGGAAAAGCTTATTGCTTGATTTTAGAAAAACCAGCCATACACACCTTTCACCTTCAGTTCTACGTCCTTCTTGAAATCTCTGCTAGGGGCGCAGCAGGAGTACGTTCCTGCATCAGATTTCTTCACGTTGTTCAGCATGATGGAGAAATTGCCCTTTTCAATTTCTAATGGAAAAATTTCAACTCTGCCTTTATAGGCTGGATCCTGCTCATCGAAATCTGCTTTACCGCCAAGGAAGTCACACATCGTCTTGCTGTCTCTGTATCGCCAATACACATTATGGGGCTTCTGTTCGAGTTTACACTGTAAGATCACTGTTTGTCCTGTAATACCTTCAACAGGGACACTCTGCACCGACACTAAAAGTAAAAAACACACAGAAAATCTCAATAATATACATCGATTATGTCAACTATATAACAACAATTTATAGAAAGAGCTTCATGCATTTTTGCAATAACCCTACATTCACACTATTCAAGACGTCACACCACAGGACTGGTGTAAGACTCATTCAAGCCAATTGTCTGGATTTGTCACTTACCACTTCATAACTAATTTGCATCCAAATGAGAAAAGTAAAATTAAATGTCATTGAAATCGTGGGGTAAACATTATGCACATACACAGAAAATGAAGTGTTATTTGTTGCTCAACATTCAATCATAAAACTGTTGAACATTTGTGTATAGAACATCCTCACTGATGCTCATATTTCAGTAATTATTAAACAAATTTCACTTTGCTATACAATACATGCATCTGCTTACTGTAGTGTGTTAAACACTCACCTTTGTGTATCAGCAGCAGGAAGGTGAAAGAGAAAAATCAGCTGTAATTTAAACAAAAACAGAAAGGGTTGTAATTACAGAATAAATGATAACTGTATGGAGTTATAAATGAGTTGAATTCTTCAGTTGAGGAACCTAAAGAAGGAATGCTCAGCATTCAGAAATGCATGAAGTGAATAATAAGGAAGTGTTCTTGCTCTTCTTTATGCCCTTAAAGCACACAGGGCCTGCAGGGATATGTTCTACACGGGCAGATAACAATCACTGTGCAGGTTTTGGAAAACACACGGGATGATGGTGGTTAAATATAAACTTCACTTTTATTTCTTTTCCAAACTCACACCTAGCTTATGCAAGACCTGTCAATCATTACCTAAGGAAGTTTGGCCATGCCCATTTCTGAACAATTACTACAAATCTGTTTCACATTGCACATTTATTACAGAAAGATCACGAAGCCTAACTAAGGCTGTTTGATGGAGTTTAACACTTAATAGTTTCAATTTTAGTCATCTATCGACATGCGCAATTCACTTAGTGGCCGAGTACAGACAGTAAACTTCAATTTTATTAAACACTCATGAGCTAGTGCCCTTATTTTACAGATTGGAGAATCTGACCTGCTACACACCAATAAAACACTGAGAATAAAAAGCTAAGATTAAACAGTAGAACAGATAATGGCGAGCTAAATGTGGTCTAGCTACTTAGTGCGGTTTATCCAGTTTACTTTAAGCTCTTATAGAACAAAAGATGTGTAAGTCGGAAGACAAACTAATAGGATGAGTGTAAGGGTGGGGAAAGACATAGTTAGATAATTGGAGTAATAGAGCAACTGTATAATATGTTTTAGTTAGTATAGCTAAGTCAGAAAATTAGCTAACTCTTATTCCGTTACACCCTGTTTTTTCCGGCACGGTGGCGAGTTAGCTTAGCTTAACAAGGCCTTAAACTGAACACAGCTCTTTACTCTTTTGGTACTGCTTTTATCCGATACATACCTCATACCCAGTTCATTCATTTTGTATAATACAAGCAAAGTAGTTTCTTATAAAATAAATAAAATAGAAATTAACACAACAATGATATCCACAAAAAGCTAACACCCCTTAGTAACAAAGCCTCAGAAAACAGGAAGAACTTTAGTGCGCACACACGTCATGTTACCTGACCACGCCTACTGCCAGAAATATTTTGTTTTGTTTTGTTTTAGTGTATTTTATTAGTTGCTTTTATTTTATTTATTTATTTATTTATTTTGGCTATTGTTACTTTTTTTTAGTTCAAAGCTATTATTAAATACAAAGAAATTTATGGAAGTATAGTGACGCAAGGAAGAAATAAATCCTGATCAGCATCTCATTTTTATGAAATGTTTTTTTTATGAAAACATCTCGTTATTATGGGAACAACATCTCATTGTAGCATAATAGTGTTTTATTATCTACAATCTCTATGAACATATGCGCATATATCTCCTTTCAGTGAATTTTCTGAATAAGTTGTTTACATGCAAGAAATTTCCGATTAAAACAGGCACATTCCAGGGGTGGGAATCGGAATTTGGGGAAACAGAAATATTGTCTTAATCTTAATCAGCAATTGGACTGTGGTGTTTACATGACTAATTAGAATATTGCCAAATTCCAATTAAAATTGGAATACTGATGTGCATGTAAACGTAGCCAAGGATTCGCCTATAAAAAAAACTCAACTAAATTCAACCAAAGCAAGCTTTTCTCTCGGTTTGGTGAGAAAATAAGACTGACCAATCTCGTAGATATTATGAAATTCTTCAACAGTGCCTTGAATGGTAGACTCAGCTAATAACAATTTAGCTTGCAGTTTCAGATACAAAAGGTTAAATTTCTTAGAAAAAGAGATTCATCCACAACTTCTGGAAAATTGTGCTATACAACCACTGGTCTCTCTCTTTCAGACACAACATCCAAAAGTGGAATTTCCATGGCCATAGCAGGCTCTGTCAGATGATCTACAGAGCAGTTTTTATGTGTCCGTGATGCATATGATGCGAATTTAAATCTCTCTTTAAATGTCCTCTTGCAACCGAATGCCTGAATATGTGAGATAAAAACTGTTTTAGGTTCTCACATCGAACTTCACAAAAGTTTACATGGCATTTAAGTTTACATGGTTTTATCACACTTCTGTGCCTGGGACTCTTTAGCAGACCTGTGATGTTCCCCATAATGTCTGTATATGTGGGACTTTAATGAAGAAAACCTCTAGAAAACATGTGGGCATTCAGGCACACCATATCTAAATTGTGAATTAGGCGCATTTCTATGCAGTTTCATATGCTGTGCAAAACTCAAGATTGTACTGCTCTAATGGTTACAGAATTGACAGATAAACATTGCGACCACGTTGGCTACACACACACACAGCCGTGCCGTGTTACGTCGCTCCGCCCCATAGCCACGAGCTGTCCAAAACAATCGGTTGCGCGAGAAGCATTTGATGTTTTATATGCGCGGGCTGTTGGCCCACCGTCACAGTGCCCCCCTCAGCTCCGAGCGTACTGACGGCGAGGGATGGGCCCAGAGAGAGTAGCACTGAGACAGCCCATCCGCGTTGCCATGCTGAGACCCCACTCAATGTTGTACTGTGAACTGATAATCCTGCAGGGAGAGGAACCAGCGGGTTACGTGGACTTTGGTGTCTTTGGCCTTGGCCATCCATTGGAGGGTTGCGTGGTCCGTGATGAGGGTGAAGGGCCGGCTGGTGAGGTAGTATTTTAGCTCCTCCACCGCCCATTTGATGGCCAGGGTCTTTCTCTCCACTGCTGCATACTTCCTTTCTGCTGGGGTCAGTTTTTGGCTAAGTAAAGGACTGGGTGCTCCTCCCCATTGAAGACCTGTGACAGGAAGGCCCCTAGTCCTGTCTCGGAGACATCTGTTTGGACCAGGAAGGGGAGGCTGAAGTCAGGGTTTCGAAACACAGGAGAGCTTCTAAGTGCCGTCTTCAGGTTTTTGAAGGCCTGTTCCGCTTCCCAACTCCAGTGCACCTGGTAGGGCTGTCCTTTCCTGGTTAAATCTGAGAGGGGAGAGGCAATCGAGGAGAAGTTGGGCACAAAACGTCGGTAATAACCAGCCAACCCCAGGAAGGCACATACCTGTTTTTTGGTGGTAGGGCGGGGGTATTCCTTCACAGCCTCTATCTTCTTCTCCTGCAGCATAAGGAGTCCACGACCAATTCTATACCCCAGGTACTGTGCCTCCGTGAGCCCCAGGTGACACTTTTTGGGGTTGGTGGTGACCCCAGACTTCAGGGGTTCTCCGAGGCCAAGGGTGGAGGAGAAGACGTCTGCAAACTGGTCCACCAGCTCAGACAATTCCTGGCTCTGGGCCGACGTACGCTCCTCTCCTCGGTGGACCGAGGCATGCTCCGATGGATCTGGGGAAAGACATCCCAAAGCATACACAACAGGGGCAGGCTCCATCCACTTTTCGAGTAGGTTGATGTGATGGACCAGTGTGTCTGCTCACTTACCCGGCTGTTGCAGGTGGTAGTTCACAAGGCCCACCCTCTCGTGGACGGTTTCGACGGTTGGGCTGGGCAGTTGTAGGCCCTGCTCTGTTCTCGCTGAGCAGCCTCCAGGTGTTCCTTTACTATCGGCATCACCTTGTTGATTCTCTCCTGCATCTCTTGCACATAGACAACTAGGGAGCGATAAGGGGAGGGCTGCTCTTCCCATGCCTCCTGGGCCACGTCTAGCAGTCCTTGAGGCTGCCATCTGAAGAGCAGCTCGAACAGAGTGAAGCCGGTGGAGGCCTGGGGTGCCTCTCGGATGGCGGAGAGGACGTAGGGGAGTAGTAGGTCCCAGTATCTCCCCTCTTCGTCTACCACCTTCCAGTGCATCCACTTCAGCGTCTGGTTGTAGCGTTCTACCAGACCATTGGTCGGTGGGTGGTAGACGAATGTCCTCAGGTGGGCAACCTGCAACAGCTGACACAGATCTGCCATTAGTTTTGACATAAAGGGAGTACCTTGGTCGGTGATGATGTCCTTCGGTTTTCCAATCCAGCTGAAGAGGAGAAGCAGTTCACGGGCGATGTTCCGGGAGGTGGCCTTTTGGACTGGTACTGCCAAGTGGCGTAGTACACGATCATCAGGATGTACTCGTGGCCCCAGGCAGACTTGGGCAGCGGCCCTACAAGGTCCATGCCGGGACACCGATGATGGGCAGAGGGATGAGCGGCACGGGAGCTGTCCTGTAGGGCATACTTTGCTGGCACTGGGGGCATTGCTGGCAGAAAACCCGGACTTCCGCTTCCATCCCTGGCTACAGGAATCTGTCCTTGAGTTTTTCGAGGGTGTTGCGGGCCGCCAGATACTTCCGTTTTGAAGTACAGTAGGCCTCCCCACACCAGGAAGTAAGCCGTAGGGAGCCGCTGTTCTGAGTTCTGATGAACCCCCTCAATGACCCGCACATGGCCCCAACAGTTCTTCAAGCTTCGGTCCTCCTTCTGATCCCTGACGAAATTTGCCTCCCGGGTGACTCCTTTGCTGTCGGCTAGGCAGACCGGGGTTTGTCCGGGGTTTCTTCTTTTGGGGACCTCCCCTTTCATTGGCTTTGGAGAACCCCGGCCAGTCGCGTTCCAGGAGCAAGGGCACGGGTAGTTTGGGGACAAGGCCCACCAGCAGGGGCCAATCCTTCCCTTTGTGTCGGAGGTTCACTCGGGCCATGGGTACTTCCTGAACGTCCCCGTGCATGCAGCTGAGTGTCGAAGGGCCGCACCAGGGTCACCATGCTACCCGAGTCCAGGAGAGCCAAGATGCAGCAGCCGTTTACCTCGACAGGGATGGTGGGCAGGCTGGACGGTGTGCCAGCGTGGAGAGCGCACCCCGTCAGCCAGGGTTTGCTCACCCATCTCGGAGGGGTAGAAGGGCCCGGCTTGGTCGGCATGGACACGTCCTGGGGTGTCCCAACAGCGGAGCGACTCTGGCTGGGTCTCCCCTCCCCTATTGGTGTCATTTCTGGTCTCTGTGCTGGTAGCCCTCGGGAAAACTCTCAACGCTCGCCCCTGCCGATCTCCTGGGTGGCCACCACCCTTTCCAGGGCCTCCAGCATCTCCCTGGGGGTTCGGGCACCCTCGATATCCATGGCCTTCCTCTCTTCCGGCGGCAGAGCTCAGAGGAATCTATCCATGGCCACCCTTTCCACAATCTCCATAGCTGTGAGGCGGTTGGGTTGCAGCCAGCGCTTTGCTATCCTCAGCAGAGAGTCCATCTGACTGTGTGGGGTGGCCTTGGGGTCTTGCCTCCATTGGTGGAGCTCTGCTGCAGCGCTGGTCGGGGAGAGACCGCAGCGGAGCAAGATCTCGCTCTTTACCATGTCGTACTCTTCCGCTTCCTCTGGTGTCAGAGCATGGTAGGCCCACCGGGCCTCCCCGGTGAGGAAGGGCGCACGGGCCTGGGCCCAGTCCTCCTTCGGCCACTGTTCGCACTGAGCCACTCGTTCGAATGTCGACAAATAGGCCTCGACATCGTCCTCTGGCGAGAGTTTCGGGAGGAGGCACCGGGCCTCTCGGCAGGGGCTGGCGAGGGGTACCGTTGTGGCACTGTTTCTCTGCCTCCGTTCCAGGAGCTCTTGGTGGTTACATGCAGACCCCGTGTTACGGCCCATGTTACGGCCTGCTGCTGTAGGGTGGCTTGCAGGAACTGCTGAAGAACAGCTTCCATGGCGCTTTGTGGTGTGCTCATGCCCGCATCCTCCACCAGTGTGACAACTCGGGACCACGTTGGCTACACACACACACAAAGGCAGAATGTGCGGGAGAACGTACTCTTTATTGATTTCTTCGTGAAGGGAGGAGTGAAGGAGGAGGAGTAGCACGCAGAAAGTGAGGCTTGGTGAAACTAGTGAGGTCTCGGATGAGGTGCGGCGAAATGGCAGTGGCGGCGCAACGGCGAGATGAGGGGGAGGTAGCAGGCTGGCTTATGCAGCGGTGGGGTCGCGAAGCAGCAGAGGCTCTTCTTCCTCGCTTAGGTCGGCGTCTAAAAGGTAGACAGAGAGAGACATTAGCAGCATACCAGCCTTCCCTTACCTTCCTCCCCGTAGAGTGGCCGCGAGCTCCTTTTATAGCTCCTCGTCTTCACCGGGAGGGTGATGAGGATCCGCGGCACTCATTGGCCGCCAGCCGTGCCGTGTTATGTCGCTCCGCCCCATAGCCACATGCACTCTGGCTGTCCAAAACAAACGCAGTGCTGAAAGGGCACTGTCTTTTCAGCACCACGCCGTCAGTTGCGCGAGGAGCGTTTGATGTTTTATGTGCGCGGGCTGTCGGCCCGCCATCACAACGTGTTCAACAGGATGACACAACCCTGCAAAAAATCAAGACACAAGCTAATGAATCAATACAACGAGTTGTGTGTGCGCGCCAATTTCCAGCATACACTGTTTAATGATTAGCTAAAGTACAAACATGGGTACCATGCATCTTTACAAGTAATATTAACCTAAAACAATATCAGTAAAAAACCATAAAGAACGAAAAGGTATTTATATTCATCACAGTACCCTCATGGGTAACAAACACATGCTAATTAGTTAAGTTGGTCCCATAACTGATGGCTTGGCTGTCTAATTTATGGACAAATACTAAACCTTAGTGGTTATCTCTTGAGCTGTAAGCTAAGCTCTTTGGTTGATTCCTTCCTAACTTTATAGCAGTTTCTTTAGTTAATGGTTAGATGTGGAATCAAGTAAACATGACTGAATAAATAAACCATTCAATTAACATTACCACAAGATTAAACATGATAATGTTATTCTTTTTTTTTTTTTGATACATCAGTAAAATCCTATACATGGTCATCACAAATAAGACATTTAAATGATAAAATGTCAACCTGCACATGAGGCAAGCAGGTTATTTATGATTTAACTGTGTATAAGTAGCCTTGAGATAGCTTGCTAAGTAAAGGATTTTAATATAGTTCAATCATTAGTTGATCGATCAATCACTTTAACTTGATACCGAATATGTTATTGTTTCTATAGTAACAGCTCATTCACAGGGACTTGAATGGCAGGCGCTCCAGATTTTATTAAAAAAACGGTTGTTGTTTAGCAATGAAAAACTTGTTTTAATGACATCCATTTGACGAGTCCCACTTCAGAAAATCTGACTCCAAGTGAATGTGATGTTTTATCAGCACAGGACATTTCCTAGCAGGTGATCTAGACACCATGTTTACACTCAGCCATTTTGAGGCGAGAATTGTGTTTGAACAAGAAATAGTTTTTCCTCATTAGTGCATTTTAGTTTTGTTTACTGAAGTGAGCAGAAAAGCAGAACTTACATGAAAAACAGAAATTTTCTTAGAGATGGAAAGATCAGGCATTCAGCTCTAAATAAAAGGGAAAAAATTCAATTTATTTATTTATTTATTTATTTATTTCAATTTCAATTGAAGAAAAATCCATTCAGCTGGTCATTTAATGTGAAAGTAGAAAATATTATATTTAAATAATATTATATTTAAAATATAATATTTAAGTCTCTGACCTACAGCAGTGGTCATACTGTCACTCATGTCCCTCTATTAGTGTATTTTGTTGTATATTGTGCATAGTAGACTTGTCTAAGCTATAAATGTTGGCATGTGGATAAGGAGATGGGGAAAAAGTTGCTGGGAACAGAATGTGAGAATAATGTGATGTAGTGTGTGTTTGTGTTTGACTATGACAGCTTGGCCACCTTCTTGCCTCTTCTCAGAATAGTCAATGACAAACACTCACTGGCCACTTTAATAGGAACACCTGTACACCTGCTCACTCATGTAATTATCCATCAGCCGATCACTCCTACAGAAACAGATCAAGGGCTTTAGTTAATGTCAGAAAGGGAAAAATTGCAATCTCAGTGACTTTGACTGTGGTATGGTTGTTGTTGCCTGACAGGCTGCTTTGAGTATTTCAGAAACTGCTGATCTCTCGGGATTTCCTTGTTGATGAGAGAGATCTGGGGAGAATGGTCAGACTGGTTCGAGCTGACAGGAAGGCTAATAATCAATCAAAGTGTTGCGACCTGAAATAAAATAAACTAAAAGCAGTATTGTCGAAGTTTAAGATGCATGAGATGGTGAATCAGCAAGTGTTTATTTACTGGAAATTACTGCTGCACATAACAGACATAAATGATACAGGATGTGTGAAGATCAGGGATGTCTGTTGGTTATAAATAGGGAAGCACAACTGTCTGATATGGACATACAGTCATGGGAAAAGAAAGTACACCCTCTTTCAATTCTACATTTTTATTTATCAGAACCTAAATAACAATTGTGTTATAACATTATCATAGTAATAAGTTTCAATAGTTGTACATTTTCAGTAATTACCATGATAATTCAACAGAAAATTCATCAGAATTCATTTAACCTGATCCTTTATCATCAATGCAACTCGGTAAACTATCAATGCAAAGTAATACTGGTTTAGTAAACTTCAAAAAAGCAGTGAAAGAAATGTTTTTGGGTGATTTAAGGAGCAGTTACACTACATTCACCAGGACATTTTGATTTTCATCAGATACTCATGTCCATTTAGAAACTGTACCAAAGGTGAACTTTGAATAAACATGGACTGTTTGAAGACTCCATTTGGAATTCTGAACACACACTCACGCACACACAAGCAAGATGTTTTGCAAAATAATACTGTAGCAAAAACTAGCCTGATTTTACTCATTTACAAATACAAGGACAAAAGCTTTGTGATGTCATGGATAGTGATAAAAACATGGAAACAGTAAAAGCATGGACTCTACTATGCTTAGCAGTTTAATTAGACCATAGCGTTTCCTAATTAAACTTCACCTGCATTTATAAGTAAACTCGCGTATGCTGTGTGTTTCCTGTTTTCTGACAGCCACCAAAATGTCCTTGTGGATACTGAGTAAATGGAACAAAGCTATATTTTATAAAAATACAGAACAAATACAAAATGAAATAAATAGTAATAAGCAAAAAAAACACAGTAGCCAGAGCCAGTAACATACACACAGTGGGTTTGGTTCCGTTTTTACACAATTTATCTAAATTAAAACTGATTAAATTTAGGTTTTTCTGGCCATTAATCTACACACAATAATCCATAATGACAGACCCTTGTCTAAAGGCACTCCAAACTGAGTTCAGGTTCATCCTGTTTGCTTTGACTATCCTGAGATGTCTTTAGAACTTGACTGGAGTCCTTTAGAGAATCTGACAGGAAGAATGGGAGAAACTTACCAAATTCAGGCGTACTGCATAAAGGGTGTGAACAGTTATTTAGATAAGAGATTCCAATTTTTTATTTTTAATAAATTTGCTGAAATATCAAAAATCATGTTTCGCTGTGTCATTATGGATTTGTGTGTTTAGATTAATGGCCAAAAAAGTAAATTTACTACATTTCAAATTAAATGTACAATAACACAATAACAACGTCATATACTTCATCATGAAAAGTCCTCATCAGTATAAACAACATATGAAAATCATTGCAATTAGTACAAAACTGTACATAAGGATGCTTCCATAGTCGTACTATAGGAAGTTCAATAGTTAGTTTCTGTCCAAATTTTTGGTCTAAATTTTGGTTAAATTATCTGAAATTGTCTTATCGCATAGCTAACAGTTTCTTTCCTGTTTTTAAAGTTACAGTCAGGTCCATAAATATTGGAACATTGACAGATTTATTGTTAGTCCAGCTGTCTACCACAGTATACTGGAGTTGAAATTAAATAATGAATAAGAGATCAAAGTGCAGACTTTCAGCACTTTTTTTGGGGTCCCCACCTTTTTTAAGGGACCAAAAGTAATTGGCTGCTCAGCTGTTCCACTATCAACTATTTGGTAAATTCTTAAAAAAGAAGACTGCACTAATGAGCTGCAGAACACCAAAAGGCCCAGAAGACCATGTGGTATACGACAAAGGTTTTTTTTCCCTAATGAAGAAAAAACACTTCACAACACTCAGCCAGATAAAGAACATCCTCCAGGAGGTAGGCTGTGTCAAAGTCAACAAACGAGAGAAGGCTTCAGCAGAGTAAATACAGAGGGTTTACCACGAGTTACAAACCAGTGGTAAGACCAGAAGAAAAAAACAGGAAGACCAGATTTTGCCAAAAACATGTTAAAAAAAAACATGTACGTGTCCGGAGCAACATCCTATGGACAGATGAGACAAATATCAACTTGAAGCAGAATGAAGAGAAGAGAAGAGTATGGAGAAGGGAAGGAACTGCTTGTGATATGAAGTGTACTACCTCATCTTATGATGTGGGTGTGTATGACTGCCAGTGGAACCGGTTCCCTTGTATTTGTTGATGTGACTGCTGATAAAAGCAGCAGGATGAATTGTGAAGTGTACAGAGCTATATTATCTGCAATGCTTCAAAACTCATTGGATGGAGCTTCACAGTGCAGATGGACAGTGACCTGAAGCATACTTCAAAAGCAACGCAAGACTATTTTAAGGCAAAAAAAGTGGAATATTCTGCAATGGCCAAGTCAATCACCTGAGCTGAAACCAACTGAGATGCATTTCCCTTACTGAAGGCAAAACATAGATGACGTCTATGGGTTCCAGACTTCAGGCAGTCACTGACTACAAAGGATTTGGAACCAAGTATTAAAAATGACAGTTCAACTTATGATTATTTTTGGTCCCTTAAAAGGGGGGGTGTTAATTCCTACCCCATTCAGCCAGTTTGGATGCGATGTTGCATTTCATCGCAAGCACCAATAATAATAAAGTAATTGGATAAACTAACAATCATAAGATAAATTGTCACTGACTGCAAAGGATCTGCAACCAAATATTAAAAATGACAATTTTAACAATATGTTGTTTGTCCAATTACTTTTAGTCCCTTAAAAAAAGGGGGGTGGGGTAATTCCTGCCCCGTTCACTCAATTTGGATATAAATATCATCCAAATAAAGCTAAAAATCTGCAATTTGAGCATATTCTTTATTTAATTTAAATATACTGTGGTAGACAACTAAAATAACTATAAATATGTCCAAATACTTATGGATGTGACTGTGCTTTGATTTTCTTGGTTAAACTGAGCTGATATTCAGCATATCTAACTAGCTAGCCTGAGCATCATCTATGCTACTTAAAAATAGATATATAGTGCAATATGAAGCGTCACTGGAGTGTGTAATAAAGATGTTCCCTGCCAACACAACATTCAGTGTTAACAATCTGAAACAAGATCAGAAATGTTTTTAAAATACTGATCATATGAAAGTCACTCCTAAAATATAACTTATTTAATCAAAAATCTTTCTTGTTCTTGGTTCTAGCTGTCCTATATCCTCTTTGATTGTCTTCAGTATAGCTGAATGAAGAAAGGCTCAAATCATGTGAAAGAATGATCAACAAAACATTTTCAATGTATTCCTATGGGGGGAAAATGCACTTTGGAGAGTTACTACACAGCACCCGTAATTCCACACACAAAAAAAGCACAAGCACACTATTCCCGTATAGGATCTATGATTCTGCCGAATTTTATGGCCCTATGTCACAAACTGTGACCCGTGAAAATGGAGAGAAGAAGAGGAGTATGTTAGCTCTATCAGGCCAACATAAATATACTCCTGTACTGAGTAAAGTAAAGTGCTTTTAAAGCTGTAGCACACAAAACACAATGCCTTATACACTTTGCACAGCTGATGAAGGACTTTTGTCTGAGACATACTGCTTTTTTGGAAACACTGCTGCAAAACTCACATAAATATACAAATATAAACATTACCAACTGAACTGAAACCTGTAAAAGAAATTCCTTGATGCCTGTATGTGAAGCTGATGCACACACTGAGCTTGGGGATTTTCTTCAGAAGGCTAAGCAGTAGAGCAGAGCACATCCCAACAGGAACGTTAACAGACCGTCTGCTCGTCTCGTGGATTCGCTGTTTGGTGGGGCAGTACTCGCAGGTGTGATTCGCTTCGCTTCTCTCTGTTGTGGTTTGTTTCTCTTCTTTCTCTGTGGCACACAAACACAAGCTATTAACCTAACAGTACATATGTGTAGATAGATTATCATTAGAATTACCTTCTAAATCATTTTCTCCAAAAATATACAATGACAAATTAATTCTTCTTGAAAAAAAGCTCCTTGTCAATCATCACCATGGGGAAAACAAAGACATTTTAACACAAGAGAAATCACCTTTTTAGGGCCATAACAAAAATGTTCATGTCTGAAGTAGTTGGAAAACTTGCCAGGGATTTGACCCAAGAACCCATGAGTGAGGAGAATGGTGGAGCGGAAAAGAGAGACCAAAGATTTAGAAATGCACAGGGTAGTTGATTCTTGTGATTGTCAAGTTGAAAAGAAAAGTTAAACACCATTTTCATAACAAGCTGTTCAGAAGTGTATGAGAAGTGTTTGAGAATCTCACACTGCAGCACCCGAACCTCCCCAAGCGGCATTACAACTACAATTGGCACCATGTGTTGTGGTCAGAAGAAGACGGAAAACAAACCTTTTGATTTGCACTGAAGCAGCATGATTGGAGACGACATGAAACTGCATGAGAGAAAAAAACACCTGATAGCTGCTGTAAAAAATGGAGGTGCTGTGGGGTTGTTTTGTGGCTGGTGGTTCAGGGACTCTGGTGAATATTGATGGCATCAAGAATTCTGCTATGTACCGGGATATTTCAGCCAAACTATCTCCTGATTGCCTCTGCCAGGAGGTTCAGACTTTGCCACAGAGTTTTCAATGAGATGATGAGACAAACCTACTTCCCAATGAATAAAGAAACAGAAAATTAATGCTTTATGATGACCTTCTCAGTCTCCCTAAAGAAAACTTGTGGTCTGAATTCACACGGGGCTTCCACATGCACAAGCCAGAGAATATAAAGGAGCCTAAAACAGAGGAGTGGACCAAGATGCTTTACAAACATCTTCAACATTGTTAGACATTACAGGAAGTGGCTCAGTGCTGTTATTCTCTCCAGAGCAAGAGTCACTAAATTAATTCTGAGGATGGTGATCATTCTGAAACCTGGGTTTTGTATTTAAAAAAATAAAAAATATTTGAGGTACAACATGGAGTTTGAGGTACAGTAAGTAATTATAAATATATTCATGTATGTATGTCTATTAGCAGTGATTTGAGGCAAATGGATACATCTAAGGGATTTCATCAGATCATTTTGAATATAATGACTGAATCATGCTAAAGAAAACACCATGTGACTGAAACTACATGCTTAAGAAAAAACTTCAAACATGATTTTAGAAAAAACAGCCATACACACCTTTAACGGTTAGTTCTACCTTCAGGGTGATGAGGTTAGTGGCGATGCAGCTGTACGGTCCTTCATCAGATTTCGTCACATTGCTCAGCATGATGGAGAAATTCCCCTTTTCAATTTCTGATGGAAAAATTTCAACTCTGCCTTTATAGGCTGGATCCTGCTCATCGAAATCTGCTTCACCACCAAGGAAGTCACACACCGTCTTGCTGTCTCTGTATTGCCAAAACACAGTCTGTGGCTTCTGTTCGGGTTTACACGGTAAGATCACTATAATACCTTCAACAGGAACACTCTGCACCGACACTAAAAAAAAAAAAAAAAAAAAAAAAAAAAAAACACAGAGAATCTCAATAATATAAATACGAATGTGTGCATCAGGACACATCAACAGTATACACAGAGAGCTTCATACACTTTTGCAATAACAATACATTCACACTATTTGCTCATGTTGCTTGTAGTTTGCCTGTTGGGGGCGTGTAATGATCTGCAATGATCAGTGGTACTGTTGTTGTGGGCGTGGCCTACCAGGATTTTATTCTAATCAAATTATTCTAAAGCTAAGTAGTTAAACACAAATTACATAACACAGTAAACAGTGTGATCATTTAATTGGTCATTTCATTTACATGCACACTAGCTTCATTCATAGACTAGCAAAGCATGCTAACTGGCACCAGTGATCTCTGCTACTTCCTTCCAAGCTTTATACTTCTTCATAATGTCTCTATACACATTTAATAAGAGATCATATAAGACAAGATCAAATGAAACCACGGTTATAAGTCAAGAAGTAAATGGGAACTAACTGCAAGTTAAAGTTGTGGGTGAAAATAAAGAGACGTCACACCACAGGACTGGTGTAAGATTCATTCAAGCTAATCATCTGGATTTGTGATTTACCGCATCATAACTAATTTGCATTGAATTGAGAAATGTAAAATTTAAATGTCATTGAAATGACGGGGTAATCTCGTGTTGTGCATGTACACAGAAAATGAACATCATTTGTTGCTTTACATTCTTAACATTCAGTCATAGAACTGTTGAATCTTCATGAATAGAACATCACTGACGCTCACATTTCAGTAATTATTAAACAAATGTCACTTTTCTATACAATACACGCATCTGCTCACTGTGGTGTGTTAAACACTCACCTTTGTGTATCAGCAACAATAAGGTGAAGCAGAAAATACAGCTGTTTAAAAAAAAAAACAGAAAGGGGTGAAACAGCAGAATAAACTCAGAGCATGATAACTGTATGGAGTTATAAATGAGTAGAATTGTTCAGTTGAGGAAACTAAAGAAGGAATGCTCAGCATTCAGAAATGCATGAAGTGAATAATAAGGAAGTGTTCTTGCTCTTCTTTATGCCCTTAAAGCACACAGGGCCTGCAGGGATATGTTCTACACGGGCAGATAACAATCACTGTGCAGGTTTTGGAAAACACACGGGATGATGGTGGTTAAATATAAACTTCACTTTTATTTCTTTTCCAAACTCACACCTAGCTTATGCAAGACCTGTCAATCATTACCTAAGGAAGTTTAGCCACGCCCATTCCTGAACAATTACTACAAATCTGTTTCACATTGCACATTTATTTCAGAAAGATCACGAAGCCTAACTAAGGCTGTTTGATGGAGGTTAACACTTAATAGTTTCAATTTTAGTCATCTATCGACATGCGCAATTCACTTAGTGGCCCAGTACAGACAGTAAACTTCAATTTTATTAAACACTCCTGAGCTAGTGCCCTTATTTCACAGACTGGAGCGTCTAATCTGACCTGCTACACACCAATAAAACACTGAGAATAAAAAGCTAAGATTAAATAGTAGCACAGATAATGGCGAGCTAAATGTGGTCTAGCTACTTAGTGCGGTTTATCCAGTTTACGTTAAACTCTTAGAAAACAAAAGATGTTTAAGTCAGAAGATAAACTAATAGGATGAGTGTAAGAGTGGGGAAATGTATAGTTAGGTAATTGGAGTATAGATAATAGAACAGCTATATAATATGTTTTAGCTAGGTCAGGAAATTAGCTAGCTCCGTTACACCCTGTTTTTTCCGGCCCAGTGGCGAGATAGCTTAGCTTAACAACGCCTTAAACTGAACACAGCTCTTTATTCAGGAAATATCTCACACTGGTACTGCTTTTGTCCGATACGTACCTCACATTCATTGCGTATAGCACCAGCAAAACTATAAAATAAATAAACTATGAATTAATAGAACAATAATATTCTCAAAAAGCTAACGTCCCTTAATAAGAAACCCTCCGGAACTTTAGTCTGTAAAAAAAAAAACACGCCCACTGCCAGAAATAGTCTATTTTATTAGTTTATTTGATTAAATGTTTTACTGATTTTATTTTTCCTGTTGTTGCTGTTTGTATATTAATTTTAGTTTTATAAAACATACTTGAGTAATATGGCACCACTAGGAGAGTTCAAAGCTCTTATTAAGGAAAAAATACAAACAAATCTATAGAAGTATAGGCGAAGCTGCAACTTGTAATTCTCCGCCTACAATCAGTAAAAGCCACCGAAAATAACCCCTCAACTTGAAATTTCAGCTGAGTGACGTCAAATCAACATGGCCGCTCACACTGTGTACAGTGTAAAGTTCCTCTTCTCTATTTTTACATCAGTTTTATAGCAGTATTGGCTTTAGATCAGTTAATATACAGATACAGTATTTGGTTAAATCTATAACATTGACTAACTAATCACTGTTTTGAGAAGGTAATCATCAACATCACAGTTATCACTAACATTAGCTGGCTAGCATATAACTTAGCTTAGTAACATCTACTTTAAGTGCGGTTAAAGTAGAGTTTTATGGGCTTTATATGCAAACAGAGCAAACAAAACACATTTGCTGTCCATGTTTTTTTCTCCCCACTTCACACATTAAACATCAACAGGTGGGAAATGTTATTACGTCATTACAACTTGGAAATTACCGCTTACAGGATACCACAAACGCAGCATAAATCCCCATCAGCATCTTCTTTTTTTATGAGAAAAACATCCTGTTATTATGGGACATTATCATGTTATATTTTGACAAAACATTTTG
This sequence comes from Pangasianodon hypophthalmus, assembly GCF_027358585.1. Lineage (NCBI taxonomy): Eukaryota > Metazoa > Chordata > Actinopteri > Siluriformes > Pangasiidae > Pangasianodon > Pangasianodon hypophthalmus. The sequence continues at coordinate 18,035,853 of NC_069734.1, forward strand.
TATGAACGAGTATTTCATTAAACTCAATAAATTCTCTCTTGGTCAGGTGATGACGGTTTGTCATATCTGCTAATGATTCAGTCTGAGAGTGCTTTGTAAACTATGTTATAAAGACACATTTATTTTTGCTCAACCAGAAAGCAGAATATTGATTAAATTGTTGGAGTGGTACGTGTAGGAATCGCTGACTTTCAACAACAGTATATTGACAAAAAAAGACTGTAAGCAACTGGGCTGTGAAATCACATGCAGTCTGACTTTCCTGCTTTGGATTTGGCTTTGTTCGAATTGGGATTATTGATGTAGCTACTTTTCCTAACTATTGTAGCGCTTACTGATCATCTGAGCAGCATTAGCCTACTTCCTCTAGTGGTTAAACACTTCTCCCTTATTTATGCATCACTTCCTTTCAATCCTGCTTATTCCTGTTCTTGCTTTCATTCTTTAGTAATCCACTGGAAACACAGTCTGTTTATCAAACTGCCATCAGGCAGGCAATACTGGAGCATTAAGTCCAGAACCAGCAGGCTGAAAAACAGCTTCTACCTGCAGACTATCAGAACCCTTAATAAACTGTAAAAATTGTCTCTAAAATTGCACAATTATCCCCCCTCATATCATATCAAGGACATCATGACTGTTTTACAAAAACATCATGTCTTTTTTTTTTATCTTGCATACTTTGCACAACTACACTACACTACCTCAAAAGCAAAATCAGCACCTCAACCTTGCACTTTTTTTTTTTTTTTGTAATCATTATTCTACTTGCTTGCCCCTTTATTATTTATTTCTGTTATTATTGTACTGCTGTAGACTGCCTAAGCCTCACAAAAAGCATTTCAGTGTACATTGTCACTGACACTTGTATATATGACAAATAAACTTGAAACTTGAACTTGGAAACAACTGACCACCTTTTTCCTTTGGCCAGGTTTGTGTGAATCTCAACACCTTATCAGCTGACTCGTGGTCACATTCCTGGTCTAGAAGAGGCTCCAGGAAGATGATATATACGCCAATTATTTACTCCAAATCAGCAATGTACTCCATTAGAGTAGAAATTAAATACATGTCATAATGGATTGTACAGCTTAGTGGTTGTAAATACATGACAAAAATTAGGGAAAATTTCAGTATTGTAGTTTTTTCCTTGTGTTATAATACAACTGTCAGATGTGTTAAATTCCATGAAGCTGTATCTTAATCTACAATCTGAATGTTTTGTCTATACATTTGATTTTATTCTGCTAGGTGCTGTCTGTCTCTTCTCTCATTGTGTAAATATAATATAAAAAATATATTTTTAAGCCCTACAGTGAGCTACGTGTCATATATCCTATTCAAAGACAACTCCACTCTTCTCAGGTAAAGTGGGTCAGTGACAAAATGAAAACAAGTTTATTTTTTGGTGTGTGAATGATGGTGGATTTTTGGGTTTGACAAATAAAATAGTTTATAACACAGCACTACTGAATTCTGATTGGTCAACTTATTTATAAACAGGTTAAAAAGCAAGTGTAATTGTTGATATGGTGAAGTTTTGGGTGAAAAGATGTTCATTTAACATTTAAAACACTCAGCAGACAGATCTTGCTTGAAGTGAATGTTGCACTGAGAAAGACACACACGAACCGCTAACCTCTTCCCTGTGTCTACATCATGGATGTAGTATTTCCTGTTTATGTCAGATCATTTTTCTGATTGGCTGGTGATGATGAAATGCTTTATTATCTGCAGCGTTTTATTATCTGCAATCTCTACGCAATCTATGAGTTCAGCTGGTGAAACTGGCTGAAGGCCTGGCCCTGTGCATGGATATAGAACATGCAAAACAAACACAAAACTATGCAAATAAGAGTCAGGTGTATCCAGGTACACACTTCACCTGAAACATGGCAATTACACTACCAGTAAAGTATTTCATTGTGTAACATTGCTACAGTATATAAAGCAAATATATTATAAGCTGTGTTTGAATTTGAGTTTGTAAGAATTAATATATAAATAATGTTTTACTAGTTTAAACTTGTACTAGTCAGTGATTTGTGGGAAAGTTAATTTTTTTATCAAATCACTGTATGAAAGAATAAAACACTGTGCAAATAACACAAAAGAACATCATTAGTAAATAATAAAACCACTCCCTGACAAAGTTCATTTTCTTGGACACATCTGCTAATCCGATTAAAACGAAAGAGGATGAAAAGCGCCCACTGGTGGTAGAAGACAGTCACAACAAGAAATAAAACGGAATTTCAGACCTACAAAAAACCTACAAAAAACAGAGAAAACAACTCCTCAGTTTGGAATTCTATGAGGTTAGAATTGTTTCATATTTCCAGATAAATAGATTACGATCCACAAATAAATGTAGAGAGATTCACAAAAATTAAACAAATTCACAAATAAATAGAATGAAATCCACAAATATATGTTAGGAGTTTCACAAAAATGATTTAAATTCTCAAATAAATAAAATAAGATTTGTCACAAACACCATTCTGCCTGGCATTCATTTGTGGCTCTCTTCCTGTGCATTTGTGGATTTTGAAACATTTCTAGCATCAAGACGTTAGTGATGGGTCGTTCTTGAACGATTCGTTCATTTTGAACGAATCTTTAATGTGACTCGGGAAGAACGAGTCGTCTCGGGGAGTGATTCATTCAGTCGCGCATGAGCAACATCCTATAGGTTCTGTACTGGAATCAGTTCACCTGTTTCGAGTCTTCGGTTCTGAGTCATTTGGTCATCACGTGACAGTGACAGCCCCATAAGCTTAACCAGTGCAGCCTGAGCCGGAAAGAGAATTGATTAGTTCATCTCTCGAGTCTCTCGAGTCTTTCGTTCTTTTGTCACGTGACATGACAGCATTGGATGGAGAAATTAGTTAATTTACAACCTTCCTTACAAACGCATAGTAATTATTATTATTATTATTATTATTATTATTATTATTATTAAAACATAACACCACAGATCTTCAAGAAACAGTAACAAAAACAGTGACAGAAATGTACAGACCTTTTTTTATTTCTAGGAAAATGCTTATTACACATCTTTTGATAATTTTATGATAATTCCTAAATATGATCCAACATACAAAAAAATACAGTTTTACGTTATAGTATTACTGACTGAGGTACTGATCCGGAAAGTGGTCACGTGACAAAAGAACAAACGACTCAGACCCGAAGACTTGTCAGGTAAGAGGTGAGGTGAGCTAATCATAGACTAAAGATCCAGGTAAACAATGAAGTAATGTCTTCTGTTTATTATAGCATTATAGTTTTGTCTTGTTTCTAGTGTGATCAACGTTTGCGTAAGTAGTAGATGTGTTAGGGAAGTAACACGTAACATTTTAAATATATTTTACTAAAATGAACGAAATGAACGAAATGACAAGAAAAAAGATTCGTTCATTTTTCTGAACTAGACTCAAAGGTCCGAGTCGGTAAAATGATCCGAACTTCCCATCACTACAAGACGTGCACACAAATCCACAAGTAGGTGGACTCCACTCACCTTCTACTCAAGCCAATCTGATAACGGCCACATTGTGCTGACCGATCGTAGCACATTCTCACTCCAACCAATCACATTTTGTTTTACAATCAGGGCGGGAACAGAGTCATATTGCACCGAACAATTTTGTAATTGTAATTGTAAAAACTTCAAGAGTGCTCTGAAATATTTACTGCTATAATGTTATTACATACTGCAGTGCTCTGTGGACAGTACAAAATTACTTTATATTGTTCATTTGTAGTTGCTTCTTGCATTCTCCTAGTTCTTTTGTAATTCTCTTATTCATGTTTTTTTTAACATTAATTTAGCACACCAAAGGACCATATAAAAGGAACTAGTTAAGGCAAAAATGTGTGGGGAAATGAAGAAAAAATACCTACAGAACTAAGAAAATTTTCCCTTCTATATTCCTATAAATTTTAATTTAACAGCATATTGTGTCAACATCAACAACTCGCTACTACTACTATGAGCCACCAGCAGCCAGATCCCCAGCAGCCAGGCACCAGCTGCAGGCAGCCAGATCCCCAGCAGCCAGTCACCAGCCGCCAGCAGCCAGATCCCATCAACATCAACTACTCTCTACTACTACTACTACCAGCCACCAGCAGCCAGCCACCAGCAGCCAGATCCACAGCAGCCAGGCCCCAGCCACCAGCAGCCAGATCCCCAGCAGCCAGCAGCCAGATTCCCAGCAGCCAGATCCCATCAACATCAACTACTCTCTACTACTACTACCACCAGCCACCAGCAGCCAGGCACCAGCAGCCAGATCCCCAGCAGCCAGATCCACAGCAGCCAGGCAACAGCCACCAGCAGCCAGATTCCCAGCAGCCAGATCCCCAGCAGCCAGGCACCTGCCGCCAACAGCCAGATTCCCAGCAGCCAGCACCAGCTGCCAGCAGCCAGATTCCCAGCAGCTAGGCAGCAGCCACCAGCATCCAGATCCCCAGAAGCCAGATCCCCAGCAGCCAGGCACCAGCCACCAGCAGCCAGATCCCCAGAAGCCAGATCCCCAGCAGCCAGGCACCAGCCACCAGCAGCCAGATCCCCAGAAGCCAGATCCCCCGAAGCCAGGCACCAGCCACCAGCAGCCAGATCCCCAGAAGCCAGATCCCCCGAAGCCAGGCACCAGCCACCAGCAGCATGTCCCAAGTCACCATATCCCTGTAGTGGGCACCAGCTCCCAGGACACCACCACATCTAAAACATAGGCAAAGAAAATCAGGTGCCATGGATGAATTTGAGAATTAAATATTATCCATTGTAAAAGAAAAAAGAAAAGATGATGAAGTAAGTAGCTTCCTTAACTGCATTCAACCAGCACTCACATCTACCCAGGGAAACCAGGTGTTCACTGCAAATAATGATAATGCAGAAATGAGTTACATGAGCTTCATGAGTTTTAAGTGCATTAACAGAATAGTTCACCCAAAAAAATAATTAAATTCTGTCATAATTTACTCACCCTCATGTCCCAAATGGCATGAGGGTAAGAGTAAGAGTAAACTATGACAGAATTTTTAATTTGAGTGAACTATTCTTCAAAGATGTGGTTTACAAAAAAAAGTACTATTGACTGTTTGTATTTGTCATTGTTCTGTTCTTCACCTGCTGCTTCTTTGAGAATTATTCTTTTTGGTGGTCACAGAAAACGTTAATGAAATTGATACAAACAATAAAATTGGAAACTGAAAAAAAAAAAAGATTGAACATCACTGACAAAAAAAAAGTGCAAGTGAATTGACTGTCTTTTTTGGAGATTCCTGCTGTAAACATACAATTGTAGAGTAGACCTTCTTGATGTCTTGTTTGCAGGGGACAGCTGGTAACATCCATCATGAGTAACATATCTGATGTAAAACCATGTAAACCCATATTAATTTTTGTCCCATATGTGATCCTGCTCGGCCTGAACACCTCCCTCTTCAACTGGATCCTGGACTTACTGACTGGGAGACCTCAGTCAGTCTGGATCGGGAACAGCATCTCCAACATCTAAAAACTAAACTAAAGAGATGGTTGTTGACTTCAGGAGAGCACAGAGTGACAACTCTCTGCTGAACATTGCCGGCTCCTCCGTGGTGATCATCAAGAACACCAAACTTCTTAGTGTTCACCTGGCAGAGGACCTCACCTGGTCCCTCAACACCAGCTCCACAACAAAGAATTCCCTGCAGTGTCTCTACTTTCTGCGAAGGCTGAGGAAAGCCCATCTCTCACCCCCCATCCTCACCATGCTCTACAGAGGGACTATCGAGAGCATCCTGAGCAGCTGCATCACTGTCTCGTTTGGGAATTGCACCGTCTCGGATTACAAGACCCTGCAGCAGATAGCGAGGACAGCTGAGAAGATCATCGGGGTCTCTCTTCCTTCCATCACAGACACTTACATCACACGCTGCATCCGCAAAGCCACCAGGATTGTGGATGACCCCACACAACCCTCTCACAAACTCTTCACCCTCCTGCCATCTGGCAAATGGTACCGAAGCATTCGGGCCCTCACGACCAGACTGTGCAACAGCTTCTTCCCCCATGCCATCAGACTCCACAACACTCAGAGACTGGACTGAAAACACACACATGCACACACACTCAACTTAACATCACCCAATTCTCTTTGCAATTTTTGCACATCTCTGAATTCAATTTCTGTATACAAATATTTATTACATACTGTATATAATCTTTATACTCTCTACCTGGCTGCTGCTCCTTATGTTTAGATTTACAGCAACTTATATTGTTACTCTTTTGCACTACTGTCATCCGATTCACTTTCTACTAGAACAGTGTACTAGTTGGTGCTGCACTGTAACTTACTGTGCCCATTGTCTTGTTTTGGTAGTTTTGTACTGTCTTGTGCTGTCTGCACATGTTTGCGCTGTGCACTTTATGTAAATGTATGTAGTCTCCTGTAGTTCTGTGTTTCTTTTATGTAGCACCTTGGTCCTGGAGGAACGTTGTGTCATTTCACTGTTTACTAACTAGCTGTATATGGTTGAAATGACAATAAAGCCACTTGACAATTGACAACTGAATGACTTTCTGCTGTAAAAAAAAAAAAAAAGGAAATGTTAGTAACAGCCTCACTCACTATTCATTTTCACTGTATGGAAAAACAAGCAATGAAAGTGAATGGTGGCTAAGGTTAACATTTTGCTTAACATCTACTTCTGTATTGCACCAAAGAAAGTCAAACAAGTTTTTAATAACATGAGGGTGAGGAAATGATGAAATTCATTTCACTTTAATGCTTGCGATTACTACTACAGATCTCACGTGTGTACCGAATAATCACTGAATATCAGCAAGTGTGGCAACATGTAATTTACATTCATGTTCCTGAAAGAGAATGATTTGCATGTCATTAATATTTTATTATGGTCATCTTAAGCACACCTCATGTATACGTATGTGCCCTTAATACACACACACTGTTGTTGTTCATCTTTCGACTACTCCTGTTAGGGGTCGCCACAGTGTATCACAGGTCCACGTATTTGATTTGGTACAGTTTTTACATGGGATGCCCTTCCTGACCCAACCTTCCCCAATTTTATCTGGGCTTGGTACTGCCACTGACAGCCACTGACTGCGAACTGTTGCACGCAAACCCCAGTGGCTGGAGGTGGTTCCTTGGCTGGAAATCGAAGCCGGGCCACAGTGGTCAGAGTGCTGAGGCCTAACCACTAGTCCTCCAGGGACCCAGCTTAATACACACACACATACAGTGGAATAATTGACTCTATGTGATTTTGAAGTGGCTCTGAAAAAAGCCTTTTTTAAGGAGGGTCAGGCTGCCCCAAACCTGGTTATACTGCCAAAGGACTGCACCACACGGGGAGTTGAAGTACTCCCGAACTTCTCTCACAGCTAGGGCGTCCCGCGATGCACTGTTTCCCAACCGTCCAGCTGCATTCAGTGCACCACCTGGGTCAGAACAAGTACTGGCAGAAGGAGAATTCTGATGACCCCATCTAATGAAATTGTGGAGAATGGTGGTTGCTTGCACAATCTTTTCTGCATTATATGGGCTCAACTCCATCACTCTGTGGTAAACACAAAACTGAGATGCCATGATGACAAACACATTCTCCACAGGCGGAAGTTGAAGATCCTCTGGTCAACAGGGTTTGCTCTTCTTGGGTAAGAATGCAGAAGATGTTTTCAGAGGAGAAATGCTTCAATGCTACATTGCTAGCCATTTTGCAGGACCTATTGCTTGGTGCAATTTGGTGACCTGCATCTTATTGAGGCGAGTGACCATAGCAAGAAACCGTTCAAAGTCAGCAGTACTGACCCGAAAGTACACCTGGTGGCGGTCCTCATCCAGACAAAGCTCCTGGATTAAAGAGTGAAACTCTCCACACTCATTCCACATAGAGGATAGAGAGGATAGAGTGAACTCACGGCCTTCTCCTTTGCAGATGATTTTGTCGCCGTCGCAACAATAACAATGCAAGCACATCGGAATCCATGATGTGTGGGTAAAAATAAACAATGCCTTGGGGCATGATGTCGTATCCGGTTGCCGCCCATATTCGCAGCAGTCTCCGAAGAAATTTCACATGCTGAAAGTCTAGTGTGACTGCCCCTTAACTCCTAAGGTTCGTGAATCTTTTAAAAGGATTTGTTTAGAAAATGTAATTATAAGTAGGCCATGAACTGGAAGACATTGGTTGCGCTGTGTTTTGGCATGCAGCCTGTGAGGACAACACTTTCTTGCCAATGCCATCTTTTCGTGATTCACACGATCTTTTAATCTCACCACACTCAATTTACTGCAAAATCACAACCCGGATTTGGTATTGGATTCGGATTTGATATTTGGATTCGGTAGCGATGCAGGAAACACTGGTGAAAACACAAATATTCCCTTAAAATAAAGAATTTATGACCCATATCTTTGCTTATTTTCTTTTAGATGTTGTTACAATGATGCTGTTAGATGGTTAGAACCACTTACCAGTCATGATTCCTCCTGATCAGCCATGTTGGAGAGCCTTTATTATATGTGAGTTTGGTGCAATATGACTCTGTTCCTGTCCTGATTGTAAAACAAAACATGACATGCTACGATCGGTCAGCACAATGTGGCCGTTATCAGATTGGCTTGAGTAGAAGGTGAGTGGAGTCCACCTACTTGTGGATTTGTGTGCACATCTTGATGCTAGAAATGTTTCAAAATCCACAAATGCGTGCGGCAATCCACAAATATACAGGAAGAGATCCACAAATGAATGCCAGGCAGAATGGTGTTTGTGTCATAAAAACATATTTGTAAATATGTTATGTCACAAAAAATTTTCATTTTATTTATTTGTGAATTTAATTCATTTTTGTGAAACTCCAAACATATTTGTGGATCTCATTCTATTTATTTTTGAATTTGTTTAATTTTTGTGAATCTCTCTACATTTATTTGGAGGATCGTAATCTATTTATTTGGAATTATGAAACAATTCTAACCCCATAGAATTCATACAAAGAAAGGTCCGGAGTTCAGCATATGACGTCATGTGACCATGACCACTCACACCGTCAACACTCTTCTACTTTTAAATGCGTTATGTGCTATAATCTATTATATGTTTAGATCAATCTACATGCAGACATATTAACTTGTTAAAGCTATAGCACTGGTTATACAGTTCACTGTTTTGAGAAGGAAAATATACATCACTCATATAACTAATATTAGCTGGCTAGCTAGTTGCTAACAAATTACGAAGATGAAGGTGTCCATGTTTTCCTGCACTTTGTGGCACGAACACAGTCAAAACAGACGAAATTCTGAGTGTCAGCATCCCACTTCCGAGTTAAGTCAAACCAAATGCTGCATGCGAGGCGAAGTTGCAACCTGTAATTTCCTGCCTACATCCGGTAAAAAACACTGAAAACTCTCCTCAACTTGAAATTTCAACTCAGCTTGGAGTAGGCTTCTACCAGTTCCTTCCCCATTTACAGAGTGACGTCAAATCAACATGGTGGCTTACGCTGTGAACAGTTTAAAGTCCCCATTGTCTACTTTTAAATGAGTTTAAAGCAGTATTGGTTTTAGATCAGTTAATGTACAGACACAGTACTTGGTTAAATCTATAACACTGACCATATTAATCACTGTTTTGAGAAGGTAATCATCAACATTAGTTATCACTAATATTAGCTGGCTACATCTACATCTAATCTACATGATATTGTCCACTGTTGTTGTGCTGCAATTTCAGTCAAAAATATTGCATGAATGTTTGAAATTCAATACAGTAGAAAAGAATCAATAGCCACTCAGGCTTTAAACTGTAAAAGTGTGGTTAATGTAGCTTTTTATGAGCTTTACATGCTCTAACAAAGCAAACAATAGATACGCTTTTGTGGAGGCATCCATGTTTTTTTTTTCACTTTGCACATTGAACGTCCCAAGGTGGGAAATGTATTTATATGTATTTCTCTGGAAATTGGGAGACAGAATGTTTCTGTAGACTTCTGAATTCATTCTGCTGCACTCTCATGAGTTACATCATAACATGCTTTACATTCCAGAAGCAGCCATGCAATCATAGTCCATGACACTACCTCCACCGTGCCTGACCCATGAGCTCATATGTTTTGGATCATGAGCAGATCCTTTCTTTCTCCACACTTTGGCCTTTCCCTCACTTTAGTAGAGGTTAATCTTGGTTCCAGAACTTTTGTGGCTCATCTCTGTAATTCTTCGTGAATTCCAATCTGGCCTTACGACTCTTACTGGTTTGCATCTTGTGGTATGGCCTCTACATTTCTGCTCTCAAAGTCTTCTTCAAACGGTGGATTGAGACACCTTCACCCCTGCCCTGTGGAGGTTGTTGGTAATGTCACTGACTTGTTTTTCAGTTTTTCTTCACAGCTCTCACAATGTTTCTATCATCAGCTGCTATTGTTTTCCTTGGCCAACCTGTTCCATGTCTGGTTGTTAGTACACCAGTGGTTTCTTGTTTCATGTTCCAATATTTCTGAACACTCTAAAAATGGGTGGGTTCAAAGAAAAGATGCCACATTCTAAGTCGTTTAACACATCTAGATGTAAATATTAGGAAATGAAACCTGAAATTCTGATCTATTGTCTCATATTCATCTTCTGATCACAAACCCAAATGTCTTGAGTGTATAGCAAAGAAAAAAAATTGGCCTTGCCATTCCAATACTTTTGGAGGGGACTGTAGCTGCTATAACATAAGTGAGAACAGAAACTAACTTATTTCATGGACGTTCTACAACATCAAATGTAACTATAAATGGATAAATATAATGTATCATTCTTTTATTCATAAAAAAAATTTAAGCATTGGTAAATTGCAATAGAATAAGGGGAATAAAAGACTTCTGGATGTGCTCTTATAGGAAAATAATCAACCTCATCATATCACCTACATCACATCACCCTGTCACTCATTATTTTAGCAGAAGTCTTCACAGAGGGGGACACGGTGGTTAGTACATTTGTGGTTAGTGGTTAGCATGTTTGTGGTTAGTGGTTAGCATGCTTGCCTGGCACCTCTGGGGTTGGGGGTTCGAATCCTGTGTCCACCCTGTGTGCATGGAGCTTGCATACGCATGGGTTTGTTCTGGGTACTCCGCTTTCCTTCCCCAGTCCAAAGACATGCGCTGTAGGCTGAATGGCATTTCCAAATTGTCCGTGGTTTTCCGCAATTGTGCCATGAGTTCCCTGGCACCCCTGCCTTGTGCTCCAAGTTCCCTGGGATAGGCTCCAGGCTCCGCTGTGACCCTGTGTAGGATAAGCAGTATGGAAAATGGATGGAGGGAGGGAGGTCTTCACAGACATCTTTAATCTGTTCCTGAGCCTGTCAGCTATTCCAGTAGGTTTCAAGAGCACCACCATTGTTCCAGCTCCCAAGACCCCTGTCATCTCCTGCTTAAATGACTACTGCCCTGTTGCACTGACCTCCACCATCATGATGTAATTTGAGTGGCTAACTAAAACCCACATCTGCTCATCCCTGTCTACAACCATGAACCCCGTCCAGTTTGCATACCAATCCAGATCTACAGACAATCCCATTTCTCTAACAAAGCACCCTCCTCTCACACACCTAGAGAAAAAGAACACCTATGTGAGAATGTTGTTCATTGATTGCAGCTTGGCTTTTAACACCATTGTTCCCTCCAAGCTCATCATTAAGCATCATGAAGATCTAGGTCTTAACACCACCTCTACTTCCTACAGAATGTGAAGAAGTTTGGACTGAACCTAAAAACCTTCTCCAGTTTCTATCACTGTACCATAGAGAGCATCCTGACATCACTGTATGGTATGGCAGTTGCTCCGCCCACAATTGCAAGGCTCTCCAGAAAGGGGTGGGAACAGCAGAACTCATCACAGGCAACAAACTCCCAGCTATACAGGACATCTACCAGTCACAGTGCCTGAGGTAAGCTCACAATCACCTCAGATCTCCATCACCCAGCACACAGTCTATTCTCTGAATTGCCATCCTGCAAACATTTTTGGAGGATCCAATCACAGACAAGCTGACTAAAGAACAGTTTTTACCTGCAGGCCATCAGGCTCCTAAACAATATCAAATATCACCAAGTCACCTGACACACTTTTCACTTTTTTTCCCACTCCCCCCTCTGGCACTTGGACATTTTACACAACTTGAGTGCAATAATCTGTGATGTATCTAGTTTTCCTCTTTTTCTCACTATGATGTAGTACGTACTGTACTTTGTTAGTATACTTACTTGTCTATGCTCTTGCCCTGTGGGTGTGTGTGTCATGTTCTGTTACGTGAACAGGTTACTGTACCCTTGCCACAAGCATTTCAATGTACATGTCATGGCATACTGTGCAAATGATAAATAAACTTAATTCATTCAAATCATTCATTTTTATTTAATTTTATATCTAAGAACAGATCTTATTTAATGATGTCAAATTTGTTTTTAATAACCCATCTTCAGATAAGAATTTTTGAAGTCACTTGAACAACAATCCTTAAAAAGAAGCAAATGAAAATGTCCATGTCATAACACTAAGGCACCACCAAGGGAGCTGTTCTACAACTTTTAGTGAGCCAGGGTTCAATTTGAACATCGCTTCATATTTCAGTGCAGCTTCTTATATTTCAGTTGACCACTTCCATTAAAAATAATTTAAAAAATCCACCGAAACAAGTGTCCTTAGTTTTGTATAAATATAGCACCTTCTTTATATGAGGCCTGTATAAAGGTTGAAAAGTGTTTTCATGATGTGGCACCCTTCAAGATTACAGGTAACTGCTCAAAGAATTGGAGAAACCACCTTCTCCAACAAATCATTCGTGGAGAAATTTCTCTTTTAAAAAATAAAACTATATTTTCCTTGAAAAATGTCAATGTTATTAACATGTTTACAGTTCCTTACAAAAATATTCAACCCCCTTAAAGGTCTCCTTTAATATCCCCCTCTATTTTGCTCCATCCATTCTCCCTAAAGCTTTGACAACAAGCTCAGGTTCTGAGGAGGATAAGCATCCCCATAGCATAAAGCTTCCCCCACTATATTTCACTGTAGGATGGTGTTAATTGAGGTATGGCCTGCATTAGGTTTGCACCACACATAGTGCTTTGAATCTTGCCAAAATACAGTATCTTGATCATATCACACCAAGTTTTCACTTACGCTTTCCTGTGGCTCTTTTTGAGAAATGGTTTCTTTCTAGCCAAGCTTCCCATACAATCCTCAATTATGTTGCCTGGTGCATGTTCACTCCACTCTCAGCCACTGTACTCTGTAACTGCTTCAGAGTGTGTGTTGGCCTCACTGTGGCTTCCCTCACCAGTCTCCATCTTGTTTTTGTGCTGAATTTTGGACTTCGTTGTCTAGGTAATGCTTGGATGGTGTTATGCAGGTACCACTTCCTTACTATTGAGCCAACAGTTCTGGGATGTCCAACCTCTTAGACATAATTTTACAATCTTTTGCTAAGTTATGAAATTCTATTACCTTATCTTTAACTTCCTTCCAATGCTCCTTAGTCTTTATTTTTACTCCTTTCCTTCAGACTGAAATTCTCTTCAAAACTAGTTCAACAGAGGAATGAGAAATGTAGAAATGAGAGCTGTTTTAGTATATTGAAGGCCAATTATAAGTCAGTTGTGTCCTTGTTAAGACAGTTTTCAACCTGGTGCTTCCAGAACCTGGCGGGTTAAATATATATGCAAGCAGCTTTTTTTCAGATTTTTTATTTTCTTGAAATATTTGCTGACCAATAATTAAATTTGACTTTAAAAAGTCACTGTAAGAGAACATGAGTTTGCAAAAAATTTGTTTGTAAAAATACTGACAGGAAGGATATGGGCATTTATCATTTGTTATTCAGACTTCTGCAAGTGGATATGATGCCAGTGCATTGCAGGACACTATGCACAAACTCATTCAAAACTCAAGGTAGCTTTCTTGGCATTGTGTAATGAGATTCTTACTTGTTGCAGCCTACACAACACAGGGGACAATGCAAGACCAATACACAATGTTAAGATTCAAGTATCAAATAAATCAGTGAAATAACAATATAAACAATTGTTAAATAAGGTGCAGTATTATTCTGAGAAGCAGCATGATTAGTTCCATTAAGTCATTCCAATAATGTGCAATATTTTGTGCAAAATAATTATAGCTGGATTATGTTCATACAACATGTCAAAAAATGTCAAATTATGTCAAATTATTATTATTATTCTATAGTTAATGGGGTCCCAGGCTGCAAAAAGTTTGAGAGTGGTGCAACAGAAAAGCTTTCATTGTAGATCGCAAGTTCCGATCCTGACAATGCCACAGCTGCCTGTAGCTGGAAACCAAGGGAATAAAATTGGCTGTGCTTTCTTGGTTAAATCTTAACTTAAACACTGAAATCTAAATAAAAAATTGCTGCTGTAGGAAAACAATCAACTGGGTTGTATGATAGAAGTAGAGTTACTAATGATTACAATTTCTAAAAAAAAATTTAATCTGTTCTTTATGACAGAATGGTTGGAGACAGATGCACGTGCGAAATATTTTAAGTGCAAGTGCAACACCCGTGAACAAGAATTATTACATGAAAAGATTATGTAACATAAACGCACACATAAACTTGCCAGGCATGAAATGTGCATGAGCATGGCATGATCTAACAACAATGCTACTCACAACAGATGACAGACAAAGAGTGCTATACAAACATGACTTATATACTGGTGCTCATTGTCCATAAACGTGGTTCAGGTGCTTGTGATCATGTGACTCAGTGTGTGACATGAACATGTGGTGTGCAGTGGCTGATGGGGACTGTAGTCCTACACTCTTGGCACTAATCCTGACATTCTTTCATACATTTTATCTGTGTATAGTTACATTTAATGTTGTGAAAAATCCACAGAACACGTTGGTTCCTGTTGTCACTTATGTTGTAACAGCTGTAAAAAGTTCCTCACCAGCGTCTCTTTTTACTCTCACTTAAAGTTAAAACTCAAAGTTACAGTGTTACCTCTGACTGTTACAAAGTGCTAACACTGGAGACTCCTTCCATAAATGTTAAATAAATGTCTCCTTACAGTAAAGTTAGTACAATATAAATGTGAGTGTAGAGCTGAAGTACATTATAGAAAAAATGAATCAGCCACTCAGAATCGAGCATTCAACAGCACTGTGGTATAAAAGGTAAGTGATCGGTTGTGAATGGCTTGTATTTTTCTTGTAAATTCATACTTTAATGCTGTGTGTGTGCATGAGGGTGTTTTTCAGCACATAAAGAGTGGAGGAGATTTTAGAAAAAAGTTGTGGTCAGAGCGCTTCCGCTCTCCTGCATCTAAAACACAACTGAAGTGTTTCCTGACTGAAGCAGAACGATTTCAGAGTGCTTGAGAACAGTGTTCAGCTTCAGCATGAAGACTGTGCTTTGGTTCTGTGAGTAAAGTTCAGCATATATTTTACCTTATGATTTATTTGTCTCCTTGAACAGATAAGTGGATTCTAAACTATTGATATGCTGTGTTTTTTTTTTAACTAGATCTACTTGTGTGCTGTGGAGCTGCAGAAAGTTTCACAGAGAAGTCGGTAGATTTGGGACAAAATGTGACTCTAAAGTGTGAGGTGTCTGTAAAAAATGTGCTCTGGTTCCTGATGAAGCCGTCAGAACCTCCACTGTTGATATTACGCTCTTTCTCAAGTAAAAGCCTAGAGGCACAATACAGTAACACGACCTTCAACAAGACTTTCTCACTGCAATATAACAGCAGTTTATTTATACACAATATCAGCACTAATGAATTAGGAGTGTATTATTGTATTCAAACTGGTTCACCTCCCGACATCAGCAGTGGAATCAGACTTTACACCCAGAATCACTCAGCTGGTGAGTTTACTGAAAGCAAAATTACAGTAATATCCTTTAATAGCCGCGTTGAACAGGTTTTCAACTGAAGCAACTTTTGTTTTATATTAACTCTAATATAAATTATGTGTTTCTGTACGCACTTCTTTTGAGATGCACCAAGAATTCAGAAACATTTCTACTATTATTTTATAGATCTAAAATTATAGTATTGTCTTGTCTTTTTAGATCAGTGGTTCTCAAAGTGATCTGAGACTTTTTTTAATTATGTGAGATACAACTCTCCATTATCCAAGTTATTATATACAGTATATTATTGTCTTATTAGCCTGTTTGACTGCTCACTTGAATGGGATAGCTGTTAGCTTAAATTTAATGTTTTGTCAGAGGAATGTTGAAAAATAGAAATCTCTACAGTGCCAAGAAATATTAATATTATGAAATATTATTACACATTGAATAAGCCTAAAATGAATTCAATCTGTATGGACGGCGTCCTTGGAATTAGATTTTACACCTAAAGTGGTCCCTGCATAAAACCTTTGAGAATTCCTGATCTAGACCTTCAGCCGTGTCTGATATAAAACATACCAGACAAAACATGTTGTGGATAAACTGAGTACTTTGTTTAACATGAAGTCCAAACTGTGTGATATTTTTCAAATTGTTTCCAGAGAATCAGACAGCGGATAAACATGAAGATAAAGAAACCAGCCTCATGCCGATTCTCATCATATCAGGAATAATGAACTGTGCTCTGGTCGTTGCAGTTACAGGTGGGTTTAATTTACTGTGTATTCTGGTGATGTGGCAGTAATTGAGAATATACTGAGAGTGTACTTCTGCACAACTGAAAATATAAATCTGTAATTCTGATCACTCTAATAGTCTTAGCATTCTCTATTGACCTTAAATGAATTTACTAAAAGGTTTTCATACAACAATTCTGCACCAGATATTCAGATCTACAGTCTAGTAATTCCAAAATGACTTTTTTTAATTGCATGCTTGTGATATATTTATGTAGGTATAACGTACTTACTGTGCAGAATAAACCTTGTGTACGCAGTAACTGTACCTGATAATATTTGGCCATATTACTGTACAATGCAGTTTCAGTTAAATTAAATAAAGGTATTTTCTCCTGTTAGATAGGTCTAGAAGTCTAAACCACCTGAAGCTAAGATTGTCTGTTGACCTTAAGTGATTTATTTACTACAGTTTTGACACAAGTTAATCTAATTTCATCATAATAATAGTTCTTTATACAGGAGAAAATACAAGAAATATATAACATTGCATTTCTAGTTCTAAAATGGTATTGTTGCTTAATCAGTGTTATAATTCATATCATTTATTATTAATAGTTATTGACACACACAGGCCTCGTTCATACATATAATAAAGACAGATTAATGAAATCCTGACTACCGCTGGGTTAATTCTGTATTTTTATGTGTAAGTTTTTACAGTTCGTCACTGCAGAAGACCTCCAAAAACTCAAGCACAACCTCCAGATCCTGGTTTACAGCCGCATCAGGACAACACCGGCCCTGTGGTAGGCTAACTGCTCCTTCTTTAGCATTTTGTTGTTGCTGGGTTTTTTTTTTAACAATACTTAAAATTATTTTCCAATTTAAAACTTCATGCACTTATGCTCAGATCATTTTCACCTGATAAATTAAAAATGATTTGAAGTGAATCTCCTGAGTGAGAGAGACGATAGAGAAGAGAAGATGTGGTTGTGTCAACTGTGGACTTCATTTCATTCAGTGTTGTTTATTCTAATCATTGAGATGAAGAGATAAATTAGGTATTTGAGTCGCTGTAGATGTGGGCATGGTGTCTGTTGCAGCGAAAACGGAAAGTCCCACATGTGAAAGTTGCACTGTGCTACACAGACTGAAACATGTTAATGTGTGTGAGAAACCGACGCAAGTTGGTAAAACGTGTTAAACTCTGTTATAGAAATGCCTCGGCTGTTAAATGCCCCGATGCGTTTGCAGTCAAAATGCAAATATATTCTTATATCCTTACACAAAAAAGTGTGCTAATTATTAGTAAACCTTTTACAGTTTTATTACAGTTTTGCATTTACGCTTTAGAATACACTGACAAAACGAAGCGTGCACCAGCTAGTTCCTCACTGTAATTAATCTTACAAAAAATACATGGACGTCCACTTTAAGTACACCCAGAGATTAAAAAATATAATTCTAGCTAATTTCCTACTATCACTGAATAATATACTCAGTAGCGATGCACTCTAAGAAATTGTTTACAGGATTAAAACTTGCTCGCATAAAACCTAATAAATAGATTAACGTGAACAGAAAGTAATGAGGCGTAAATAAATATTTGGTATATTTGGAAATAATCTTATTACTAGTACATCTAGAAGTACTTCCATTTAATCATTTCTACACATGCTACTCCATCAAAGTATGTAACATAATGTACTTCTTTTCCAGTATATATTAGTATAAAAATACAAAGTAAAGCAGTTGTATGTACTGTGACCTTACTGAGGATAAACATATTATGGTTTAATATGTTAAAGTCACAGAATTGTCAGATAGAACATTATAATTCCTGTGCTGTGGTGTTTATGCAGCATTGTGGTTATATGTACAATACAAACAGCGTACACACTCGGACAGCTCTGCTCTCACTTCAACAGTGCGGTGTGAAAAATGTGGTTTGTTGTAGAAATGTCCATACGTGTGTTTGACATTTTCACATGAATCTTACATTTCTGTATCAAGAACTTTCACACATTTTGCACTGCATTTAAGTTTTTCTCCACCACTGTGTTGCATCTTAAACATATGAGTTAATGTGTTAAAGTTGTGCTTATTAATAGTCACATCACCTTTTTCTTTCAGTATGCTGAGGTGCAGCACACCACGAAGAACAGACCCATCAGGACGACTAACATCAACAGCACATACGCTCTTCTAAAGCCACGAACCCCTGACCCAGAGTGACTCCACACAACGCATGGACTTCATATCACATCCAGAAAGAAGCCTCATTTCTGCAGCTGCTAATAGGGCAGTGGTTTTAGCTCAGTGGCTAAGACATTGGACTACTGATCGGAAGGTCAGGAGTTCAATCCCCAGCACCACCAAGCTGCCACTGCTGGGCCCTTGAGCAAGGCCCTCAACTGCTCAGTTGTATAAAAAAAAAATGAGATAAATATAAGTCACTCTGGATAAGGGTGTCTGCCAAATGCCATAAGTGTAAATGATGTATAATGGACAATTTGTAAATGAGTCATTTGTAAAATAAGATAAATTGATTCAAGCGGAAACAAATCTTTTTAGAATTTTTTAAGGTCTAAATTCATAGAAAAGGTCTAAAGTGCTTTTCTAAATTCTGTTCGAGTTGCAAATCAAAACTCACATTGTTAGAGTCACCTAAAGAGATGATTTGGAAGATTCAAATCACTGAAGTGAGTCATTGAACCGAAGTGAGTCATGTTTCAAACGCTGAAAATGTCTAGTGTTCTTACTAGAACGTCGGCCATTTTAAGAAACATAGAGAAGGGGGGCGGCACCAAGAACTCAAACATTTCTTCTATTATTTTATAGATCTAAAATTATAGTACTGTCTTGTATTATTAGCTCAGTGGTTTTCAAAGTGCTATGTGAGATTTTCTAATTATGTGATTTTTTTTTTTTTATTATTATTATTACAACTCCCCATTATCCGAGTTACTATATACAGTATATTACTGTCTTATGAGCCTGTTTGACTGCTCACTTGAATGGAATAGCTGTTACCTAAGAATTGCCGTCTCGCATGGACGAGAGATTTCCCATAATGCACTGGCAGTGTTTCAGTTTAAAAACTGAGGTATAGTTATGCTGCATTTCGACTTACCTCGGTAGTGTGGGATGTTGGAAGTTACATAATTTCTGACTTCTGTGCATTCGAGCTACAAAGTGAAAAACCAAGGACTCCTCAATGCCAGCTAACTGCGATGAGCAACGTATATTTACCTATAAACCATAAAGTCAGTGTTACAGATTTAACAAGCAAATACTTATGTCGGTATGTTGATTGATCTAAAGCAAATACTTGTGTATACAGTAAAACTCATTCAAAGGTAAGAATTAGTTTACTGATGCTGTTTGTTTACTGATGCTGAAGCTGTGAACAGCCATTTTGAGTTGATGTTACTTGCTGAACTCGGGGTCGAGGAGACGAATCGATCAGCAGGAATTCAGGGAGGAGTTGAGGGAGCGTTTTCTTTCGTTTTTCCTAGTCAGAGATTGGAAATGACAGGTTATGACCTTTAGCCAAGTGTTACATTTAAATGACAGTGTAATGAAATAAAGTGATAAAATATCTGCAGCTCGCCTACTCTGTTTGTTATGCAGAGTTTTGACAAGCTACTCATATTGCTCTTTTCCTTATTGATCACAAACCACACATCCTTTAAAAATAGCACTAAAAAAAGCTACTTTTACTCCAAAGTAATCTTTTGTCTGATGGTTGCATGGAACTACATACATTCAGTGTCTGAACGCCGGAATGTTATATGAGCAGCCATCTTAGACAACTTGAACTGTAATTTTTTTTCAGTTTGGTATCATTCCATGCAAGAAAAGAGGCGGAGTCAGTTATTAATTGGTTACTTGATTACACAGGCCCCGCCTCCCAAAGTTTGAACAGTGAATCGTAGCAGAAAACTGTAAGTGATATTGATAATATATTAGCATTTTGAACTAGGATTTCTAAATATGGACTATTTTGCAAGGAATATTTTAAAATATTTTAAATTATTTATTTAAAAGTGAGATTATGAAGCAAATGTAGATTAAATAATTTGAAAGGGACAGTATACTTAAACCCCACATACTATAACCTTTATAAATGGGAAACAATTACTCCTCTCCTAAACATCGCGAGTCTGTGATGCATGTTGTCACAGCTGCGAAGCAAAAAAAAATTCACATACTCAGTTTGTGCAACATCCTCAACTGTCTCAGACAATTTTTTTCCTCATCTGTGGTTTGCATCTGTAGTATTGTGCAAGATTGAGACTCGAAGGCACGCTGGCCTTACAGGAAGTGGCAGGAAGAGCTATGTGTGATTTGTGGCTAAAGCGCATCGAGTCTCCTTTTCTCAACAGTTTGAATACAATTTCTAATTAATTTCATGATCATTTACTGAATTTATATTGAACGTGTTTTTTTTAATTAAGTTATTCTGTGAATCAGATTCATTGTGAACACATTATGAGCCAAAAAGCAGTCGTACGAACACACCGCTGCCTCATGCTCATGAGAAACAGAGTCATGTGACTGAACCACAAAGTATCCAAAATGACACAATGCGTGTGTGTCTCAGCTGAGAGTCAGTAAGAACACACTGCTCTGGGCTCATATCAGTTAAGAGTGATAGCAATTCATGAGAATTCTCAATTTTTGCCAACAGACAAAGGTCACATTCTAAGACATGATGACTGGTAGGAAAGTTTTTTCATCTGTGCTTCTTTTCCACAACAGTGGTGTGTGTAAAACAGTGACGTGGGTCGGGCGCTACGGTAACACCACCAGTCTCCACTTTCACATTTGTTGGTAAAACAGATTTATTTCGGCTAAAGCTCAAATCATACTATGCACGGAGGGAAACAAGTTTCAGGTGAACATTACAGGCAATAGAGAGTTGAGGTTAACCGATCGAAATCGTTAAATTACATCACTACATGTTTTTCATATCACCTCTACCATTTTGTCTTCTATCAGCACAACTCAGATTTTAAAAAAAAAATTATGTTTTTTTTAACCAACTGTCTTTGACTTTTCCTGTATATTTTTAATATTTCCAAACAAAATCACGTCAACGATTTCCTAGTTTTAATGTCACACCTTGGCGAAGTTTTACTGCATGCAATTTTAGTATAACGCCTCACCCATATACTATACATCAGTATCAGATATTATGGTCCAGTGTATCAGGAAAAAAAAAAAAACAAACAATAAATACAGATGATTCAACATGTAGCTCGATCAGGAACACGATACACAGCACCACACGTGATCACAACACTAGCGTGAAGATTTCGCACAATTCCACAGCAGCGCACTCACTCAACAATGAACTAAAGCCAGCGTGCTATTAATGAATGCTAAATACATACGTCTCATTCACTCGCTCATCCGCTGTATATATATATAATCATTTAGATTTTCGATAAAACAGCAGGCATCAATAAATATTCTTCATCCTACATATTCACAAACTGACGTTGTAGAGGTATATACACAATAAACTCGATGTATGGGATGGATGGAAGTGAGAAACCTGTATATACACACACACACACACACACACACAGACACACAAAATACACAGCAACACTGACGGAATGCACGGTTAGTCCATGCGGATCTTCTGATTGGTCATCCTGTAGATGATGCTGTCGTAGCCCGGGTCCATGTTCCACAGGTTGTACGAGATGACGATGACGGCGAGAGCCAACACGATCATGAGCCACAGCACGATGTTAAACACTACGGCGTATTCAAAGTTGTACTTGTAGGCCAGATTGTAGGGGCTTCCCGGGTTACTCTGGAAACAAATAAGTTCATCAAAACCATTTAGGGTTAATGTGAGCTAACATTTTGCTTCATTACATACCCTCTCTTGGTTTTAAAAGGATGGTGTGATTTACCAGACAGACACAGAGTGCTTTAATCGCCTAGAATGATATCAAAAGGGTGCATTTATTTATGAGCATTCATCTTAAAGCTCTAAATGCTAAGCAGAGCTTATCGTAATAACAGAATTAGTGTCAAAGCTTTACCTCTGACTGGACACTCAATAGTAAGCATGCATTTTGAGACAGATGTGAAAACACGAAGCAGGTTCTCATGTTACTGCACTGACCACGTGTTGGAAAACGTGGGCATGCATCTGCATGGTCGCAGCAGATCAGAGCTGCAACACACCTTGCAGTAAACATGCCTCCGAGTGCATGCAAGCTTTTGTGTCTTAAATTAAAGCAGAAATGAGGTCAGCTTTGTTGTGGGTTTTACACATTAAAGTTATAGAAAATGAAGAGAAAAGAAACATATGTAAATGTGTGTTTGCGTGTGATGTGAACTGCTCGCTGTGGGTTTAGCATGCTCTGACCATACGTTCCTATTCACATCTAACTAGCCACTTCCTATTTGTGGGGTTACTGTGAGGTGCAATGTTTCCAAGCTCCGAACCATCTGAATCTTCACGTGCAACTTGACTGCAACCCATAATCACACATTTTGTGGGTAATTCCACTGCGCTAAATTAAGCACCTGTGCTGAACTTGGTTAGTCGTCTTGCTGAAGTACCATGCAAGCTGGGCAGAGACATGTGGGCGGAGCTACAAAACAGTGCAGACCATCGATTGGTCGAATGTAAGAGTCAAAGACATCTTGATTAATGGTTGGAGTCACTTTTTTACCGGCATAAAAATATTCAGTAGTGTAGTGGCTATATATGTTTATAAATGATTAAATCAGAAATATATAAGAAATAATAAGAAAATGTAATGTTTCAGATTCATTCTTATTTATTTATCTACATCACTGTTTAGCTACAGATCTTACATTTCTTCTATTATCCAAATCTGCCATTTTCTAATTAGAACAAATCCTAAATATCTTCCTGTTTACTTTGTGCTGTTCATAAGGTACAAGACCTGAACGCGCTACCTACTGACCTCGCGCATAGCGTACAAAGATATTTGAGATTCAGCCACAAAAATATGCATGACTGCTTGTGTGCTTTTGTTAAGGTTTGCACTCAAACACTTTTATTTTCAATGAAGATTAAAAGTATTGGCACCCTTGGCTGTGTTTGGCCAACCGTTACATGAGTGTTTACTTTAAATCTACATGCCACCATTAAATCTGTGTCTCCTGCTTACTTTCACTGTAAGACGGAAACTCAGCAGAGTTTTAACATCAAATGAAACAGCTGGTCTCAGAATGGTTTATCTGAACTACGAGTGGTATTTTAACAAGTGTGTGCATCAAGTCACTGCCTGATGACCTCCAGAGAAACTCCTCCTAGAGTTATGACAGGAAAGTGAGACGCGCTCAGCTGGGATAGGAGAAGTCCTGGGATCAGGTTTGTCTGTGAGCCGCACTGTTTGGTGTAGCAGTGATAGACAGCTTGGTGTACGTGTCCCACTATGACGAAACCACAAAAAACGTTTTGGCAAAACACGGTTTCCGGAATGGTTACAGAAGCCCCTCCCCCACAGTGGTGAACAGCGGTCTTATGAACTTTCAGACACGCTAGAAAAGTCTTTATTCACCGCTCCTTTAAGGCCACACAAACTAAACGCCTAATTCCCCTGGTTCAGAAGTCTCACTAGTCACACTTGCTAGTCAGTTTGTCTTGGCATTGTGTTGCCACTTCACAAACTGAGCATATTTGCTTCAGTCTACGGTTTGGCTGCAAAATGAACAAGCTCAACATTTTCGTATCTGGTGCATTAAACCACAAACTCCCTGTTCATGTAGGCATACATTAAGCATTTATCCTTTAAAGAGATTAAAAGACTAAGAAGCAAAGATTTACATACATTCGCACATGTAGAATAATACGGCTACTAATGTACACAGTGATGAAATGATAACATGCAATACTTTTTTTAAACATGCAAATCATTGTAATAACTGTAGTTTCAATATTACACACAATAACTGTGCATAACTGCATGTTTATGCAATTATTTAAGTGTTTAAATCCTACTTAGGGTGTGGCTAAATTGGAACAAGAGGAGTGTATCTCAGACCAGTGTTTTAAGTGTTAGACTATATATATATATATGTGTGTGTGTGTGTCTCTCTAGCTGTTCTTGGGAGGAATTTTGATACTGTTTTTTTCAAGGTGTAGCTTCTGAGGTTTTCAGTGGACCACGCATTTAAAAAAACAAACTTGCATGCATCCTGCATCTTAGAAAATCAAATGGGTCACGGTGGATAAAGTTCATAGCAGAGAAAATACGACTCTGAAGGACGTCCTGTGGTTTCGATGTACAGAATAAAAAAATTAACACAAGACTAAATGTTGACTACATGGTACTTGTCATAACGAGCAAGTTTAATTCTTTAATTAGATCATTTAAGTTTCGATGAGGGGGAAAAAAGTGCAGTACGGCAGAACTGCATTACTAACAATTCAACATCAGATTTCAATTTTAATAAGTCAGACTTATCATTTTTATCCTTTAAAGAGATTACAAGATCACAATCATATCTATTTATTATCAAATCAAATCAAAGTTTATTTATAGAGCACTTTTTTTTTAAACTTAATTAAAATAAAGTTAACGATACACTGCACTACAAAACCATCGTCTCCACTCCCACTAGTCCTCCATTAGAGAAGGCAGCATGACCTTTCCAATGATTTATCTAAACACACAATCTACTGAACATTTCATTTTCTGTTAAAAATACCACCTACGAACATATCTAAAGATAAACACATTTTCTTCTTAATAGGCCGTCAGGATAACGCCGTGACCCTGTGTCAAGCGTCATGGAAATTTACTGACAACAAAATTATTTTGTGTAGTGCAGAATTTAAAAACTCACAATCTGCTTTGCCTCGAGGATGGAGCGTGACTTCCTGGTTAGCGGCGTCTCGAACGCCTTCACCGTCACCACCTCCACCACCGCGTTGCTGCCGTAAACGCCGAAGACGTCATCAGCAAACTAGAAGACATGATGGAGATGAAGAAAGGGTTTAATGAGGTATAATGACAGGACTTGCCATCACTAGTATTAAATATCTCCTAGCCTTAATTATGTGCACAGATGAACCATGACGTTTCACAATCACATATATGTTACGTACAAATCTCTTAGTTTCCTCATTTAATCCTATATTTGTATTTGCTTCTCTCACTAAAATGTGTTTACCACAGCTGAATACAAATGTACATATTATACACGCAATTTCCATGATGGTAAAGTTGCTAGAGAGTCTCTACAGAAGTCAAATCTTTTTTTTACTCTTTTCGACACTTTCAAGGGTGTTTGTGGCAAACGTGACGGCGTGCACGTGCAGGTTTAGGAAGAGCTTCCCCCATTTAACCACATGCAGTAGGATCTGAAAGCATGTGGTGTGGTTTTTCACCTTCTGCAGCGCAGCTACCAGAATCTCTCGGGCGTCCTGGAACTGAGGGGAATCTGTGCCGTAGCGCCGGGCGAGCTCCTCCATACCGGCCAGCTCCAGAGAGAACAGATCAGGAGCCTGGTCCTTAGCCAAGTGCTTGTGTCTCATCAGCTACAGAGAGAGAGAGAGAGAGAGACAAATGGAGAGAAAGAGACAGAGAGAGCGAGAGGGGAGGTTGAGAGAGAGAGACAGAGGAAGAGAGACAGACAGAGAGAGAACATGAAAGACAGAAAGAGTGAGAAAGAGATAGAGCAAGACACACACAGAGATAGAGATAGAGAGATAGAGAGAGAGAGAGAGAGAGAGAGGTGTAAATGTATACATGTTTGATTTAATCACTGTCGTAGTTATTTGAGTTTCTGATGTTAACTTACCAGAGCAGAAATATCATGCAACACTTGAATCTCAGACAGGAAGAGCAGATCAGCCTGGACAAGAGAAAGAAAGAAAGAAAGTGTAAAATAAATTCTAAATTATATACACATAATATATATATTATATATAAATAATACAACATATAAATAAATAAACGAGACTGCAATCCTATGCTTTTAATATTACTCAAAGTTCCATTAAATTTACATATTCAAAGACATAAATCGCATCCCTGTGTTTAAGATTCCATGTTAAAAAACACAGTTTCTACATTAAACGTCATACACACAGCTTTTTTCTTTTATTATTCTGTTGACTGGACAAGGAGTCCATGATGCTGGTGAACAGAACTGTCTTTTTGGATTCTGAGATTCAATTTTTTTAGTAATGTAGCCAAAAAAAAACCCTAATATCACGATTTTATACAGACGCATGTATGAAGTTTGACATGACATGAAAATTAAATATGTCAGTGAGATTGTGTGTGTGTGTGTGTGTGTGTGTGTGTGTTACCTCATTGTTACGGCTCAGTGAGTTGAGCGGGAGTGAAGGCAGGACGGATCCCTCCTGCGAGAGACGAGTGCGGATCTGCTGCAGAGTGACGGGCAAATCCTCAAATACTGTGTTGGCCATGCCCATCATGTACAGCCTCTACACACACACACACACACACAGACACACACACACACACAGACACAGACACACACACAGACACAGACACACACACACACACACACACACACAGACACACACACACACAGAGAGAGCATCAACAAAATGTTACTAATAAACAGTAACACAAGCTTTGACTTAAAGAAGTGTTACCCTGTAATAAACATAAACCCTTGTGTTTATTTCAGTTTTTTGTCATATCAGTGTGTTTTGTGTTTATGCGTATTATTGTGTTAAATAATTTGATCTCAGTAGCAGCTTTAATGGGAATCCCGAGCGACCCAAATGTTTAATCAGCGAGAGGACGCAGGTTTGAACGCCAGCGATGCCACAGCATCTGTGACCGAGAGTTCAAGGGTCGACTGCACCGAAATTTACGCACCAACTGCATACAAACTAAATTTTCACGTCAGTCAAAGGGGTCTAACTTACCGAGCGGAGCCGTAATGTCAAATATCAAGCCTGTTTCTATGGTAACCGCTCTAACCCTACGGTAACCCTGCGCTCCAACCAGCACAACAGACAGAGCAGAAACATGTTAATCATTTTCAGTGAGGAAAATCACAACGCTGATGCTGATTCCGATTCCCAGCGCTAGCGATACAAAGTGGGCGGGACGAGTCGAGTCACGCAACACGTTCGAGTTGTACGGCCAACACACGACTCTTCACGTGAGCCGATTACCCAGGACGCCAGGTGTGCACTTAACACACAAATCATTTCCAGATTTTATTTTTAATAGGTTTTACATGCAGTCTGCAGAAAGCTTGTGTGGATATCACACTTGAACAAAACACAAACGAAAAACAGGACACGCCCACAAATGAGCAACACGGAACAATTTGAGTAATGTGACGCTTTCTGTATCACTTAGGTTTACTCAAACATATATATTTTTCTGTGAATGTCATTGAATTGCTCTAGATCAATTTTCCTACCACAAGAAGATGTCTAACACTGAGCAGCACTGGGGAAAATTAAGCAAGAACTCTGTTTTAACGGCACAAAAATCATCAAATCCTTAGATGTGTGTGTATGTGTGTGTGTGTGTGTGTCCACTGACGGTGTTCTCTATTTTTTGAACTCAA
Source organism: Pangasianodon hypophthalmus (assembly GCF_027358585.1). Classification (NCBI taxonomy): domain Eukaryota; kingdom Metazoa; phylum Chordata; class Actinopteri; order Siluriformes; family Pangasiidae; genus Pangasianodon; species Pangasianodon hypophthalmus. Next base: position 18,064,061 of record NC_069734.1, read on the forward strand.
AAGCTGCATGATGTCACTGCTCAGCCAGCAAGTCGGTTAAAGCTACTACTTATTTCCTGCCTCGCCTTTTTGAACTAGTTCTGTTCCACTAAAAACCAGAGTGAGGTGAGACGTTAAGTCGACGCAGGAGGCTGCGTGTGCATTGTGTGTGTGTTAGATCTGCACCCAGCTCTGCAGCAGTGTTTACCTCCTCGCTGGGGGCGAGCTGCAGAACCACAGGAGTGCTCTCGGCAAACAGAGTGTGGATGGAGTTCGCGACGCTGTCCAGGGTGAACGGCACCGTCTGAGACACAGCAGGAGGGAAACATTAATAAAACACAGAGAAGGGGGGGGAAGAAGCAAAAAAAAAAACCACAGGAAACCATGTTAAGAGTCTCATGACTGTAAAAATAAAGGAAGTTCTATTCCACAACTGTGCAACATTAAAATAACTGCAGGGGAAGTCCTCGGGTGAGGTGAACCTTCAAGGACACTCGTTTACTTAACAGAAACTGACATCTCTATCTAACTATATATCTATCACTCCACTTACATCAATACGTTTTTCTACAGTACAGAGAAAATGTAAAAAAATTCCAATGAAACAGAATGTTTAAAACAAAGTGGCTTTGAATCACACTGATGGGCTTCAACTCTATACTTTCTTAAAACCGCATCAGGATTAAAACGCTCACGTTTTCCAGTGGATAAGAGGAGACATTAGAGGGAAGATCTAAACTGTCAATGCCACGGACGGCGATCAGGGCGTTGGCACGAGGACGCTGGAACAGGGATCCTGCCGCTAAACCTGGCCAATCAAGATCCTGCACACACACACACACACACACACACACACACACACACACACACACACACAGAGAAAGAAATCACTTGAATATCACTTTAAATCCTACAAGGCCAATGCAAACAAGGCCACGGTATTTACAAGAAAAATCATTTTCAATGTTCTTTCATCTAGTAGGAAGTGTGGAAATCAAAACCAGACATGTCAAGATTAATTGTGCTGTACAAACTTATAGAAAAATAAATGTTGGTTCACTTTTAACAGTTTAGATCCAGCATACCTCACGGACTGAGAAGCCCATGGTGAGAGCCACCAGGTCCGGGATCTTCTCTCCAGCTAGCGGCCATTTTCCCGGCCTGAAGTTCACATACTGGGGGCTACGCAGCACCGTCAGCTGGTCTCCAAAAACACCTGCAGAAAAATAATACACAATTTTACCTTTCATAGCTTAATGCAGTTGCGCTGATTAGGCTAATAATACATTTTATGAACATGATACATTTTATTATATATTTCACGTATAAGTTATTTTCACGGACGCAGTATTTCCAGGCATGATTTGTGCTCCTTAAAACAAAAATCTTCTGGTTAAAAATCTTCCAAAAAAGCAAACTAGTCTTTAAAGGAGTTCTGTCAGTCTCAGGGTCTCTCTCTTTCTCTATATCTGTCTCTCTACCTTCTACAGGCCCATTTCTAGTGCTAATAACACATTAAATCGCTTATTAGATGGTAATTAAATGTAATAATCATTTTAACAACACCAGAAAGTCCAGAACAGTGAAAGAGCTCATGATCAGGCCTAACTGAAGCCACGTCACGTGACCTGAGCAGTCACGTGACACTGCATCCCTTTCAATACACTGAATGCGGTTCATATTTGACTCTTTAAGGTTTAAATTTGTATTTATTGGGGTTTTTTTTCTAAGTATTAGAATATAAAAACTTTCAAAAACGTCCATTAAATGTATTTGTATTCAGTAAAGATATGAGCAAGAAATATTTAATCCAAGTCTGTCGAGCTGAGAGAAGACATGGCTGAATCCCAATATAACCTTCTTATTTACTCTATAGTGCACTGTACAGGTTGTAATGCATTATCTCTTTACATATAGATAACATGTAGTGCACTTACACAGGGAACATGAAGCTATTTGGGATTTAACCCTTCATTCGGTTGTATTAGCATCCTATGCTAGCCTGAAGGTTCATCTCATTTACACCCTCTGGCGCTTTTATACAACATTTTTCTCAACATACATCAATTCCAAACCATCGAATAAACAAGACACTTAATATTTACCTGCTAAAACCGCGAGTGTAACGAAAACCGACGCGCCGTTCATCGTCCCTCGAATTTAGAGAAGCGATAACTCTTCCTCGCGCACCGACAATCAGCTGACCGGGTCTGCGCTGTGCGTGATGACGTCGATCACTACGCAGTACGTGACGACGTTCAGACACAAAGTTTAGCAATGTCGCCACCTAGTGGATGCATCTGAGTGGTGACTGAAAGCTTTAATGGCGAGTACTGGGGGAAAAACAGCAACGAGTTTCACCGTGTAAAACGGCATTTCGTGCACTGAATCTACAGGAGAGTCAACTTGATGTTTATTTTTTTTAATAGTTTAACAGCTACAAATCTTCACCAACAAGGTCAGTGTTAATCCACACACTTTGGCAACGTGTTTGGTAATTCTTTACAGGTCAAAATGATGATAAATTCAAAGAAACACAATTCTTAAAATACAAATTATCTTGAATACACTATTTAAAAAGGGGAAAAAATAATAATCTTTATTTCTGAAGGTTTTTTAAGTTCTTTGTACACTTCTAACCCTGGTTAAACTAATTAGGAATTTGATAATTAGCTCAGCTGGGGTTTAATTAACTCTAGAAAGTCACTTAAGAGAGTTTTAGAATAAAAGTGCTCTTTTTTATTAACATCTTTGTTTCTTAATTAAACTGCTTACTTGAAAGCATTAAAGCATTTTAAACCTCCTGCCTCCATGCTGAGGACACATATTGATGTTGGAGGACCATTTTATTCTCAGAAAGAAAAGGGTACTAAACAGAACTTCCTTGTCACTGCGCTCATTTGTATCTTTTACCTGCAAAGGTGCATGGAGTTTACCTTTAAACTAAAACTCTAACAGCTAATTAAAGGTACAAGAGTGGTTCTTAAGGCCAAAATGTACACCTCAAATCATTTTTTAAAGGTACGCTACATTCACATTACCATGTAAATGATAAACACCAAAGATAAACACACCTATTCGGGTAGGATTAGTTTTACGTGCCGAGCAGGGGGAATGTAATTATTATTGAATTATCTCTTGGTTTACGGTGTATTTTACCTTCTGTAAAATGAGTAGTAGAAATAAGCCCAGGTAATGTATATATCCCATCTGAATTGACGTGTTGGTAAAGATTGTGCTATATACTGTGGCAAAAGTGTTTTTTCTTCATAAAGACATTTCAGGAAGCGCTCACTCTTTTCAGCCTTCTCCCACCGGAAAAAAGAAAACAGCACACGGAACAATAAAATATAGACAATGTTTAAAATAGACATGTATCGGAGAAGTTTGCCTCACACCTCCAGGGTTGATGGTTCGATTCCTGCCTCCGCCCTGTGTGTGTGTGTGTGTGGTGTGTTCTCCCCGTGCTCTGGGGGTTTCCTCCAGGTACTCCGGTTTCCTCCCCCAGTCCAAAGACATGCACCGTAGGCTGATTGGCATCATTATATTGTCCGTAGTGTGTGCGATTATGCCCGGGTTGGCACTCCATCCAGGGTGTCCCCCGCCTTGTGCCCCAAGTTCCCTGGGATAGTCTCCAGGCTCCCCGTGACCCTGTGTAGGATAAGTGGTACAGAAGATGGATGGATGAATCTTCTTAGTGAAGTGCAGGTTGTTAAAGCCTTTCTCAGAGTTGCTAAGTTCCAGATAATGAGGTGATTGAGAGTGGACAACAACATCAAAAACCATGAAATAAACATATTACTGCTGAGCCTTGATCATTTTATTACTACCGCTTAATGGTAGACATGAGATGCAGTTTATCCAGAAATCTGAAAAATAACTGATGTGATCAGAATATTTTTAGAAATTACAATGCAAAGTAATGTTGCTAGTTTGTTAAACGGAAGCTAGAGTGAGAATTCATTAAACAATATCAGAATTAGCATCACAGCTGTAAATGTTAGGATGGACATGCTCGATTCTGATTGGACAGAAGGTGCTGAAGAATTTTCCCAGCTCTGACACGTGGTGCAGCTGCAAATCACAGGTTTGGCAGGAAATGACGCGAGGCCATGAAGTCATTTAATGAGTCAGTTGGCTTGCATTACTATGTTTGGCCACATGGAGGAGCTCTTGCTACATTACAAAGTTTTTGATAGTCTGACGACTTAACACAGGCTCGGTGTAATTTTTTTTTTTTTTTTTTTTTTTTTTTGGTAGAAATTAATTTAATTGACTAAAAATCATTTGTTTTCAATTATATCTTCTAACCAAATGTGTTGTTTTGCTAACTAATATCTGAAGCTACAAGCATATTGCTCAGGCCACGTGTTAATTTTGAAATTGTTTTCTGAGTCTCCAGGCATCTCAGTTTGCACAGTTCTGGGATTTTGCTTTCACATACTGTGTGATGATAAGCGGTACTAGTGCTGGCCCAGGAGTTTTACCTAAAGGGTGTGAGTTCGAATCCCAGGACTCTCACGACCACACCATATTTATATTGGGTTCTGTTTCTGATTCAGGATGCGTCATAGGAAGAACAGCAATCTGTCCCGCACTGTTGAATCCGTTGAATTGGATTCTGTCTGGTCAGAAGGCGTTGATTAATTCTCTGTAACAGCAGCTCAGACAACAGTACAGCGTTTATATGAATGCGCTCGTTCTAAAACTTTATCGTTTCTATAGTAACAGCTCGTTCACAGCGACTTGTACAGCGGACGCTCGACAGAAACGGATGGCGAAGTTTTCTGTAAGGAGATGTTTGTTTAACGTTTATGGAAGGAGTCTCCAGTGTCAGAGGTAAAGCTGTAACTTGACGCTTTCAGACCTCTTCAGGACGGAGGAGTTTAAGCGTTGCGGTTTCTCGGTAACTGCTCATGTCTGGCTGCGTTGTTTAGTCGTATTAACTTCACAAGAGAGAAAAAAAGAGGCTGGTGAGAGAACGACTGTTTATAGCTGCTATAACGTAAGTGAGAAGTGTGTAGCTGCTATTTGTAGTTTTTTAAGCCCCACCCCATTGCTCAAATGATAACATTACATTTGTGAAAGTCAAAACTGTAGAGTTTTAATCGTGTGATTTGGCAGCTAAAATCCTGATTTGTGGAAGTCGTAATTGTGCAAATTATGATTTGTAATTGCAATATTAATGTAATAAAAGATGTAAATGAAGCTTCATTCATAAGCTTCATTAAGATTCACAAAACTTGTCTTTCAGTCACAGTTGGAGTTTTATACAGTTATATAGTTATATTGCATTTGCGTACGATGAAATGTGACAGGAAAATAATTGCATGAGAACGGTTCCTCGTTTTAATGGTATTGTTGACTCTGAGGCGAGGTCTCCATCTGTGTGTTCTCTGAAAAGAAAAAAAAACAGAGAGGCTTCCTGAATCACAGCGAATTAGACATGGCCTTTTCAGTTTAATCAAAAATTTCATTACATGCCGTGTGAACTATGAGAAGTGTTTCTAATGGAATTACGCTCTGGCTTGTGGATTGTAAAAATGCAGCACGCAGGAGAACGTAGTTGAGAGTATTTTGATGCTTCAGAGTACACATACTACACTCGGAACATTTAGAACTATTAAGCGTTCTTTGGTTGTTCCTGGAGAAAGCATAGTTCTGTGTAGAACCCTACAACGATATTTCCCAATCAGAAAGCAAGGCTTAGAACGCTTAATTATCCAGCGTCCTTGAAAGAACCCTTGAAGAACCCTTTTTTCTCTAGAGTGTACCAAGTACCAAGAAAGTTGTACTGTATAATGAGCAATAATTGAGTTTGTTCCACACATTTACCCAGTTCTTTAAGTTTTACAGGACAAAACATTTAGAGCGCTTAAGCATTGGAATTGAAACCTTCGAAGGTTCTGTGAAGAAAACTACAACAGAAGCCTAAGTTATTCCGTGAACCCTAGAAGAATTTTGGTTAAGCAAGTGTCCTTAGCTACCACAAAAGTGTCTTCAGTTGGACCCCTTAAAGGTTCTGTGTAGAACCTTACGACAAAGTGCTTTCCTATCAGAAAGCATTCCAAGTAGAAGCCCTCAAGAACCCTTGAAGAGTTCTACACAGAACCCTTTTTTTGGAAGTCAAGAACTTATAATTATCCAAAATTTATGGGTTCATTGGATAATAAAGGATTCTTAGCTTCCAAAAAAGGGTTCCACTTGCTTTCAGACAGAAAAACATTTAGATGTAAGGTTCTTCATTGAACCTTTACGGGTTCCAACCAAAGGACTCAAAAAAAAGTGTTCTTTTAAGGTTTCTGTGTATATTTTCTGTCAGAAAACATTCCAAGTGGAATCTTTTTTGAGAACCTTTAATTATCTTATGAACCCCAAAAGAACCCATGAAGAACTGTTAAGGGCTTTAAATAGTTTGTACCACACACTTACCCAGTTAATACATACACTCTTGGGGGAAAAAATGGTTCTGTAGGGGTTCTTTAGGAAAACACTTTATTCCAAAGTTGTGCATAGAACCTTTAAGGGTTCCCGCCAAAGAACTACTTTTTGGATGCCAAGAACATTTATGGGTCTGAAATTTTTTAAGGCATAATTTAGGATTCTGAGCTTCCAAAAAAGGATTCTCCTTGAAAACTTTTCTGATAGCAAAACATCCTCTACATAGAAACTTTACAGGTTCCAACTGAAGGACTTAAGGGTTCTAAATACTTTGTACCACACACTTACCTGGTTAATACATACACTTTTAGAAAAAAAATGGTTCTTCAAGGGTTTTTAGGGGTATCTAGTTAAATCATTCAATAGTTTATGGTTCTACTTGGAACCTTCACTGATAAGGAAACAGTGGTGACCATGTTCCGTATACAATATGTTATGGAACAAGCTGAGGAACCCTTAAAGAAGAGTTTCTGTATAATGAGAGAGGGTTAAAAACCGCACAAACCAAAATACAAATTTAAATAATGTGATATGAAAATAGCTGTGAATATTGTCACGTGCCTGAATAAAGTTACTTCATGTCTACTGCCTCCCACCGATCTCCCAGAATTCCATGCACAACATTAAAGGGTGATACAATGAAGGAAAACAAGAGGAAATGAATAATGCATTACGATTTAAGGGGGTCGTTTCTTAATTAAGATCCTGCCTGAAAAATTTTCAAGGGCCTCCTTCTAATCCCCCAGTAACACTCTGTAGTCGACTTAGCCTGGCCATTTCCCCTTTTCCTGAATCCCCATCACTATCATAACGGCCATTTTGTTACTCTACTACATTCAGTAAAGTTTCTTAGCTTGAGGAATAGAGACAATATCACTGGAGAGATGTTCTTCAGAAGTAATAGAATGTAACATCTTTTTTTTCTCTCTCTCTTGAAGTTAATAGGACAAAAAATGCAACTTGTCACATCTCCAAGAAACCACAAAGCGTAAACTAAACACTTAACGTTAAGCCTTTACCTCTGACTGTTTCACTGAAACTGGAGACTCCTTCCATACATGTTGTTACAGAAACCTTCACCGTATCAATGTTTCTCTTTGTCAGATAAGAAAACGTTTTAGTTTTTGTAATTCGTCCAAAATACTAACCCCTGCAAAGTAGTTGTTACTATACAGACTAATGATGGCAATTCACATGATAACAAAGACAGAGGAATCATGAATTACTGCTCTGTCCCCGCCCCCTGAGAATATTCATTTCAATTTATCCGAATTCTAATGAAGCGGAGAAGTGTGAACGGGTGGACAGAAAGGACAAAAAAAAATCTTAAACATAGCTTTGTTCGAAGGAACATTTAAAGGAAATAGTCATCGAGGGAATTGCCCGTAATGCTCAGCGTGGGAAAAGGAAGCATTAGTCATTAAAGTCAGGGTTTTCAGACCAGCACTTCACCGCAGGATCTGTTTTTTTTTTTTTTTTTCTGTTCTCGCTCTCTATTGATTAGTCATAATGCCCGGTTTCATCATATGGCCTCAGGGAAGCGCTGATAAACGGTTACGCAATACATTCCGATATTTAATACCGGAAATGTGACGATACAAAATGATAACGACAGTCTTTTACAGTTTATTAGTAGTAACTTTATATAACTATATATATACTAACTTTATTAGTAGTAAAGTTATATATTGCATTTTTTTTTTTATTTTAACATTATCGTTATAAAACAAATGCTGATGTTGGGAGAAGGCTGGCTTGGTAGGCCACAATTTATTTTTAGCCTGCCACACTTCCTTGTCACTGGAGTGGTACCAATCAGTTTTTACTTTACTTAAGTATTATTTAAAATGTGTACTCTTACTTGCATTAATTTCCAAGTGAAAAAACAATTTTTTACTAATTACATTTTCATTTGACCTTCAAAGTACTTGTTAGAGATCTCAAATTCCATAAAATATCTTCACTTTCTTCCTTACCCAGATTTTTGCCAATCAGCTCCTTTTTTTTTAATATATAAAAATTTCAATCAACATGACACTTAGCATTAAGTCTGGTGAATTTGCTAGCTAGTCAGGTTGTTAAACATTGGCGAACCAAATTCTCAGTTTGTCTGAGTTTTATCAGAATATTTCATACATATGTAATAAAAATTAAGAAATAAATGTTGAGAAATCATGTCTGGATTGTTGAATCACTCTTAAATACTTTAGGTTTAAATGCAGATAATATTGGCTTCTTATATATTGTACTTTTAATTAAAATTTGAACACAGTAGCTGTACTTTTACTTAAAGTTTCTCTGTTCTTTTCCCATCTTCATAAGAGTACCTTTAAAAATAATTTCAGGTGCACAGCTGGACCTTAAGGACCACTGATGTACTTTTCTAAGTTTTAAGCTGCACCACATGCACCTTCCCAGGTAGAAGTACATACTAAAGGTACCAGTGGTTCCACCCGAGCTATAAGGAAGAGTACCTTCTTTTGGTTCCTTTTATTTCTGAGAGTGTTTGCATGCACGTGCCAGTCCACATTATTTTTTTTCCATCTAAATTAATTATGCACAACTCATTACCCACTCCCCCCTGAGTAAAGCCTGCGACCAGTGGGGCAGTAATGGAGCAATTTGGGACGAGACCCAAGTTCCCAAGCCTGTCATCTTTTTCGGAGAGCTCGCTCGCGCCTGCCAGGGACGGTTTTCGTGATGAGCGCGAGCGCATGCACATTAAAGCACCGACCGGCCGGGCCGTGGCAGAGCTCGCGCTGATGGACCTGCATTCAAGAACCCCGTTTTTTTGGGGTTTTTTTTTTCTTTCTTTCTTCTCTTTCTTACCCCCCGCCTTTTCGTCTTCTTTTCTCAGCGGGAATCACGGAGCAGCACAATGGGGAGATGGAGGGAAGGAGGGAGGGATGGAGGGCGCGCGAGGGGAGATCGGATTAAGTAGCAAATCAGCGCGCGCGCGCGCGCCCACGCACACACACGGTGCATTTAGTTTGCATTTTGAATGGAGGTGTGTTCAAAGCAGAGTTGGTGCTAAAAAAAAAAAACCTTGAAGTACGGATTTATAGCGTGTGTGTGTGATGATGATGATGATGATGATGATACAAGTTGCCCTACTGCACATAAGCACGCGCAACCCATCAAAACTGGAAAGTTGAAACTTTATAAGCCTATATAATAGCCATAATCCTTTTATTATGCATACAAGATCATTAATTAATGAGTATGCAAATATAGTTAAGTGGCAAAGGTAGCATAAAAAGACAAAAAAAAGACGATAAAAAGAAGACACCAGCAAAACACTGAGTGTGTTCGGTTTGTCTGATGTTCCTTTGGTAAAAGTGTGTTTGTTAAAATATAAACAAGCCCAAGAGGCCCATCGCACCACATCTTGCGTGTGGCTGTTTGTGTTTCTGTAGTTTCTCTTCATGTTTTAGCTTGTTGGCCTGTTGTAGCATACACACACATTTCATCTTCTTGGAATTTTTTTTTTTTTTTACTTGTAGATAAATTGTTGAGTAGAGCTACACGTATAAGTATTTCCTTCAAAAAAAAAAAAGGGAGAGGGGTACAAACTTTTGCACTCAACTCTATATTAGTGGAAATGGCCTTTGTATAATACAGTATATTTCATGATTATATATAAGGTCTATAGGTATGTGTATGTAATATATATCGTTAAATCGGAATATAAAAAAGCACTGGTGTGAAATCTGCAGCTCTGTTTAGCCGTTTTGTAACTCACTCCAGTACAGTTCACTAAACTAACAACTAGCACTCCACTATACACTGCACACAGTGTACAGCCTTCACAATGATGCTCCACCTACACACCTTCTACAACAACAACAACAACAATGACAACGACAATGACAGTGTACAGGCCGTGATCACTAAACACAGTCATCTGTTCATTTAGGGGGGAAAAGCAGGATCAAAAAAAAAATTAATGTACATCTGTAATTATCATAACTGATACTCAATATTTCTGATACATGATTCATTTTCCTCACTTGTATATAAGGGAGAAAAGAAAGAAAGGGAGGGAGGGAGGGAGGGAAATAGAAAGAAAAAAGTAAAAATGCAAAGAAAGCAAGAGCAAAGAAAGCAACAGGATAGATAGATAGATAGATAGATAGATAGATAGAATTAAAGAAAAAACTAAGCAAAAAGAAAAATGCAAAGAAAGAACAACAAAGCAACAGGAAATGTGAAAGAAAAAAAGGAAAATTGAGAGAGAGATAGACAGATAAAGGAGAAATAAATAAGTAGAAAGAAAGCACAAAGCAAAGAAAAATGGAGAGAAAAATGGGGGGGAGTCAAGCAAAAAGAAAAATGCAAAGAAATAAAGAGCAAAGGCAAAGCAACAGGATAGATAGATAGATAGATAGATAGATAGATAGATAGATAGATAGATTAAAGAAAACTAAGCAAAAAGAAAAATGCAAAGAAAGAAAGAACAACAAAGCAACAGGAAATGCGAAAGAAAGAAGGAAAATTGAGAGAGATGGATAGAGAGAGAGGGAGACAGATAAAGGAGAAATAAATAAATAGAAAGAAAGCACAAAGCAAAGAAAAAAATGGGAAAAAAAGTCAAGCAACCAGAAAAGTGCAAACAAAGATAGTCAAGGAGATAAGAAGAAAAGCAAAAGCTTTTATATTTTTTTAAGAAAATGTAGAGCGCGTGGGGGAGGGTAACCCCGTGACTACACACACACACACACACACACACACACACACACACACACACCACCTTCCCCCAGTTAGGCCTTAAACGAGTCCCATTTCCGCTCCCAGCTCGCGCGATTATCGCTCTTCCTCCGTGTAAAGCGTAAACACCGGGCCCGGTGCGAGCGCGCGCGGTGAGCTCCGGTGTTAAAGCGGCGCACGCGGGACTTTTCTTTGTTTGGACTCAAGCCGGTTTTACTGCTGAAACATTCCTCCGTCTCGGCTTTATGACTGGTTTAATCCTCCGCGTGCTCAGTAACGCTGCCGCGTGTGTAATATTTTCTGACGTTATTATCTCCGTTATTGTCTTTAGTCACGTGACTGCGGTCAGAGCGCAGGAGGCTCGCGCGCTGAAATAAACACCCGCATTTAATTCATCTACAAAAAAATCTACCCGTTTTTAATCCGAGCTGATCCTTTCATTCTTCTTCTCTCCCTTCATCGTTTCTCTCTCTGCACGTCTTTCTCTTTTCTATTTTTCCTTCTTTCTTTCTTTTTCTTTTAACGTTCATTTCCTCTGTCCATTCTTTTTTCTTTCTTTTTTAACTTTGCTTTCCTCCCTCAACCCATCCTTTCTAACTTTCTTTCTTTCTGATATTCCTCTGTCTATCCTTGTTTTTCTTTCTTCTAACTTTGCTTTCCTCCCTCAATCCCTTCTTTCTTCCTTTCTTTCTTTCTTTCTTTCTTTCTTTTAACATTCCTCTGTCTATTCCTGCCTTCCTTTCTTTCCTTTTCTTTATTTCTTCTTCTTCTTCTTCTTCTTCTGCTTATCATTATTATTATTGTTGTTGTTGTTGTTGTTGTTGTTAAAGTAAGACTTTGCTCCCGGATCCTGGCGCGTGAGAAAGTGAGTTAAAGTGAGAGATGGTATTTTGCTGTGCGCGTGTCTGAGCTGTAACTCCGTGTGTCTGTGAGTCGCGAGCGTTTTCTCTGTAACACACGGTGTAGTTGTGGTGTTGTTTTCGGTGTCCGTCAGGCTGCCGATTTATTTTGTTTACTCTCTCTCTCTCTCTCTCTCTCTCTCTCTCTCTCTCTCTTTCGCGGGCGTCGCGCAGAGGTTTTATGGTAATTGCGGTCCCCCCTCCCCAACTGGGTAGGGCGCGCGTGAGAGAGAGAGAGAGGGAGAGAGAGAGAAAGAGAGTGTGTGTGTGTATGTATGAGTGTGTGTGTGTGTGTGTGAGTGAGTGAGTGAGGAGCCAGTCTCGCGCGCGAGCTCGAAACGAGCAGCAGTTTTCGACTCTCCGGCCGCTCAGCTGCGCGTTCGGGATCTCGCGCGTTCGTAAACCCGGGAACAAAGAGCGCTCGGTGGCGTGGCGTCTCACGCGGAGGATTTGAGGAGGGGAAAGAAAAATGAGCGTCACGTTTGTCAGTTCCAAGATTGTGTATTCGTCACCGGCGCCGGCGCAATTCGCTTTGTGCGCGTGAGGAGGAACCGTACCGTCGCGCGGCGTGCTCGCCTGTGTCTCGCCGAGCCCCCAACATGGCGCTACGAGGCGCGAGCGGACCGAATTAGTTTTTTGTTTGTGTGTGCGTGCGCGCGTGTGTGTGTAAGTGTGTGTGTGTGTGTGTGTCCGCCGGAGTCCAAAGGGAAGTGTTCGCCGCCTTTGCGCTCGCGTTTTTTCCGCCACATGGACTCGCGCTCTGTTCGGACAAAGGAACGGGATTCGCTTTCGGAGCTTTCTTTTGGGAATTCAAAGATGCGCGTGTCTCTTCCGCGCTCGGCACCGCGTTCTTCTCTGAGCGGATATTCGCGGAGACGCTGAAGTGCCGAAAACACCGAGTCGAGCCGGGCGCTCACTCGTCTCCACTTTCAACTCGGATATTTCTTTTTTTTTTTTTTTTTTGGTCCCGTCCCGACACGGCGCTCGCGCTCCGTCCTTTGTGAGTTCGAGCGAGAGGAAAACACCGCTCGTGCTCACGGAGCACCGGATTTCACACTTATCATTCATTACCGGTAAGAAGTTCTGAACTTTATTTATAGCGGTTCTCGTGTGTGTGTGTGTGTGTGTGTGTGTGTGTGTGTCCGAGTTTTGTAATCCTTTACAAATAATCATCTCGCGCACATGAGTCAGGGAGGCATTTATGGCAATCGCGTGCTCACAAAAAAAAAACAAAAAGTTGTTTGTAAACATGTTTGTGTGCGTTTCCTCGGTTGGCTCGTGAGCAGTCCGGTGACCGGGTCGGCACGAGCTTCACTTCACTTCACTTGACTTCACACCACAGTAACGTGCGCGAGACGTTACTCGATTTGAGTTCGCGTTCCTTCCTGTCTGAATGTCTGTATTTCCGGGATATTTGTCATTCATTAGTGATTTTTTATAAATACATATATATCACGGGACTTTCCTCTTAGCTGACCTTTGTGGATTTTTTTTTTCTTCTTCTAGTTCGGCGTCTATTCAAAGCGAAAACACACCACGATTCTGTGGAAGCGGCGGCTTTCTCGGAAATGCACGTGTTCTGTTTTTCATGTCAAGTTTTGTCGGAGCTCGCGACCACGATCCGCGCTGCATTTCTTCTTCTCCCAAAGCGCAGATACGGCTAGATTTATTGATTTGAAGCCTCGCCCTTTTTTCCAGACGGTAAGCTCACCTTGTGCTCGCGACTTTGCAGTTAAGCGCTTTTGGAGGTCACGCGCACACCGCCATTTCGCTGTTTTTTTTTTTTTTTTTTTTTTTTGGCCCCCAGTAGTGGAAATAACATCTCACCTTCATACATGAGACGCGATTTAAAGTCACTTTGCATTGCATTTAATTTGTTTTCTGGCCTCGGAAAGGCACGTGCGAGGCAAAGGAGGAGACGAGAATCGTAGTTTGTACGAAATATCTCGCGTGGTGTCTCTGCGTTTTTTTTTTCTTTTTCTTTCCTTCCCTACGTGAGCTGTCTCGCCTTTTACATTTAAGTTGTTTGTCTCGTTCTTGAGGTTTTTTCCCCCCCAGACAGTCCTGTCCTCTTTTGTCGCTCAGACGCTGTTTTTTCTTTTTTTTTTTCCTCTCTTTTTTTTTTGTGTTAATCTCTCAAACCCAGCGTCGCCTTCCCACGTAACGGAAAACAAAAAGTGCATTGTAAAAACAAAGGCACGTTTTATAGCGTGCGTGTGTTTTTATGTGCACGCAGACCGGCCCCGGCGTCGTCAAATCCTCCAGTAATTCCCCGCCTGTGGGCGCGAGATTCGCGGAAAAGGCATAAAGTCGTAATTGGACTTTGCAGGCTGCGTCCCAAACCACCCAGTGTAGTGTGTCAACACAGCAGAACACCACACCAAGGGTGTTAGGATTGCCTGGAGAACAGGCCACGCCCCCCAGTATGGTGCTAGGTACTAGTTCAGTGTCTGTAGTAATTTTGCTACAGGTGTCTTTAACAACGGTCTCACTGGATGAAGGTTAAGGTCAGGCTCGAGGTTCGGGTTTGTAATTTTTCATATGACTGTCTACAGCTTTCTCAGGAAAAAAAACAGCACTAGTGCAAACTCTACCCTTCCTTGTCGCTATGATGGCACCCCTGTCGTATCTTTTGTACCTGGAAGCTGGTGTGCCTTTTAAAAAAAAAAAAAGATTTGCAATACGTAATTGGAGTGTAATTTACTTTTTTTCGAGGAACATTTTAAAGTACACTATATACATGGGTTTTTTTTCAGGTAAAAGATACACCTGTAAAGGGACAGAAGGTGTACGCGTAATGGTACCACCCCAGCGAGAGTTTAGTCCCCTTTTCCCTCACAGTGTATGATTATGAAAATAAACAACTCGCTCTCGCGAGACATTCGAACACACCACAGTTGGATTTCGTTTCATTTGGTTTCAGTAAAGTGGTGTGGAAAAAGTACCCCACTAATGCGACACCCACTACACCAGTACTAACCTTTCATACGAACCGAGTCGTGCGAATCGTTGTGAAGTGCGACACGATGACGTCAAATTCCGATGTTTTTTCCCCCCCACGTAAGATTATATCTGGCTTTCGGTGTACTGAGTTCTGGATGTGGACCCAGCGAAGTGTTTCACCAGACCCAACCAAGAAATTAAAAAAATAAACAACTGATAAACGTGCGAAAGAAATTGACGCTAGCTTGCTAAAGACGATCCAGCATGGCTTCTGTAGATCCTCTGAAGCGTAAATTCTCACTGATGTAAATGATTTTGCTAAAGGCAGCTCATCAGACCAGAGACTAGCTACAGGGCTACAAACTTTAGCTCAGATTTTTTTTGTGTGTTTAAACAAGAAGGTTGACGACTTTTAAAATAATGCTTAAAGAAGCGTGCGTTTATTATCACTCCGTCAAACCGTTAGTCAAAACTGGTGACGTGACGTCACTACGAAACAAAACATCTAAACCGTAAATCGTTAATGGTTAAGTAATGACACGGAATGTTGTCGCAATTCATGTTGTCATGTTAGTCGCTTATTCAGACCTTTTGTGAGCAACGAATTTTATGTATTTGGACCTTTACGTGCATTTGAGTAGTTAGCGTGATATATCTAGGCTGGGTAAGCTAGTTTCTGTAAAGTGGGCTACAGGCAGACTGAACCTTTAAAACTGCGTGTGTTTTCGCACCCATTAGAATTCAGCCCAAGTTCTGTTAATGGTACTGAATGATGAATAATGTCGAGCACACCTTTGTTACGGTCCTGTTTGAAAGTTGTAGCTATAGCTACCCATTTTTTCACCAATCCACAAGACACAAGGGAAAAAAAAAACAGAAAAGAGCTGTTTCTTTAGAAGTGTTTGGTCCCCTTCCGCTCCATTTAAAGTGGCATAAAGGCAGGATTCATCAAGCACGTGCGGGTGCACCATTAATCAACTCGTGACTGGGGTAAATAATACGTCAGAGCGCGTGCATAATCAGTGTTGCAAGCCAAAACGGGGCTCGAGGCAGCCGTGAGGTGGAAATGGGCCAAAAAAAAAAAAAAAACGGGTCCCGGTTGAATGTTGCGTCATGGCGCTGGCGCGTGGGTGGCCCGGTGCGACGTGTTGCTCAAGAGGTGAAATTCCACGTCATGTGTCGTGACCGCTTTAATCGCAGGTCGACGGCTGTGGAAAAATAAACTAAAGTCTATCTATCTATCAGAAGCCGGCGGCCCGTTTATTTGGTTTCTCCTACCTCATCTCCCCCCACACACACACCCGCCCACACACCCTATTTACCCCTACCCCGCGCGCGCACTTCGCCTCCTCTCGCTTTGCCTATCCCCCTCCTTCCCTCTCTCCCTCTCTCCCTCTCTCCATGTTCATCTCCGCTATCCGGATTTGTTTATTTATAGCGCGGGCGGCTCAGCGGGGAGCTCGCGCCTGCCTGCCTGCCTGCACGGGGCTCCGCGTGCACGCCCGAGACTCTCCAACAAAAAAACCCACCAACAACCCAGAAACCGGCTCGCGCGTTATGATATCACTCGTATTATAACCGGAAGTGTGTTTTCCTGCATCAGTGGTGCAAAAACAGGTCCAAGAGGGCAAAGTTCCTTTGATTTAAAAAACACACACAAAAAAAAGGTCAAAGGTCAAAAGGGATCGGGTGGCTGTTTGAGTTATGCGCACGCGGGTCCGGGATTAGCGCGCGCCTTTGTTTAGGAAGTGTTTTACTCAGAGGAACAAATGAAAAGAAAGAAACGAGGCTCTTTTTTTTTGTGTGTGTAATTTTTTACTTTTTATTTTCCATCCGCGTGCTGAAGTCGGGTTGCTTTCTTAAATAGGTTTCTTTGTTAAATTCCAGTTTGTTGTTGCTCTCTGCTTTGTATTCATCCCCGCACGAGCGCTTTGAGCGGAAATATCTCGCGCGAGAGCCGACGTGAGGGAGAAATAAAGCGCGAGGCGCGACGGGGGACAAGCTCACCTCGCGCTGGCGCGGATCGCGTTTCAGAGCCGAGTTGGCTCGCGCCGCAGACGTCACGGGTTTTGAATGGAAGCCTTGCCTTCCCCGGGACGCGCGCGGCCCCCTCGGGACGGCAGCGCTGAAACGCGAGAGCTCGTTCCGTCTCGTCTCGTCTCTCATCACCTCGCTTCACCGAGCCTCCTCTCTCTCTCTCTCTCTCTCTCTCTCTCTCTCTCTCTCTCTCCGTGCCGCAGCAGGAGCGCCCGGAGCGACGCCTACGCATTGTTTTCTTTTCTTCCTTTTCGTTGTGTGTGTGTGGTTTTTTTTTTTCAACAGCCAGCGCGAGGGACGGAACACCACTGGAAAAAAAAAAACACCACAGTGCACGCGATGTTATACGGTATAGTGCGCGCTCAGGGCGGAAAGATAAAGCCGTGCATTGCGTTATCAGGTATAGATTAGTTTTAAATCCGTGAACACACACGCACACACACACACACACACACACACACACACACAACGACTTTTATTTTCAGTAAGTGTTCCAAACCGCATGCTGCAGTAGTAGTAGTAGGCTGCAATACCTGACACTAAAACCATACTAAAGGATTATTATTATTTATTATTATTATTATTATTCTGTTTTTCTGAATCTTGATTGTGTCTAAGCTTCTAAACTCACCTGAATGTTTTTAAGATAAAATCTCTCATACACACTTCAAAAGCAGACAATTTACCATCACACTGGTCCTCAAGCTCTATCTGTCAGACTCAGATTAGTAGCTAGGAATATAATCCGCAAACATAAACGTCAAAATTTTCCTACTTTGGGAGCTATCGATCCTAACGCAGTGTTCTACGCTGTGTAACTGTATACACACTAGTGTGCGATTTCAGACGGAGCCTTTCACAAGACAGCGTTGTGTTTTGACTCTACACTGTTTTCAGGATGTAAGTAGTCTCGTCAGAGCATGTGACCTTTACAGCACCATTAGCGTGACACTGTTTTGTTACAGTAGTGTGTGTGTGTGTGGTTTTGGAAATCACCATGTCATGCTGAAATAGTTTGAGACCTCCAATATCTCACCTCTTAGAAACTTCTTTGTATAAAACCACGGTCATATTGGCCTAAGCATCTCACACTCTCTCTCTCTCTCTCTCTCTCACACACACACACACACACACACACACCGGCGCGTGCTCTTTCCCCTCCTTTCATAACACTAAAGCAGCCGTGCAGAGACCAGAGAGTGCTTAAGTGCTGCGAAATGAGACTTGGATGCCACACAAGAACGTTTCTAATGATGCGTGTACGTCCAGAGGTTCTGGAAGTTTCCTGAGACGCACGTGCGGGAAAATAAGTCCCAACATACACACACACTGTAGTCACTCCCAGAAAATGTTTAATATGCATATATATACCTATATGTGTCTATGCGTGTATACACAAACCTACACTTGGGCACTGTTTCTGTGCACAACATCTGATATTGTAGAGGTAAATATTAAGAGGAAGACGGTTCTGGATTACTGAAATACCCCCCCACCATCCTGTGCACTCTTCCGCGAAGTTGTCTAAGCTCACAAGCTGTGAAATGGTGGTGCCGCGTGAGCTGTCGAGACTAATAGCGTAGGAGCTCGCAGGCTCGGCAACTGAAATCTCTCTCTCTCTCTCTCTCTCTCTCTCTATCCCTCTCTCTCTCTCTCTCTCTATCCCTCTCTCTCTCTATCCCTCTCTCATGGTTTTCTGACAGCGGATTGGTCAAGGATGAATAATTGACACTTTTGTGATCAGTTACCATTAGAATACTTTATAGTGTTGATTGCAATATAAAAAATAAACAAGGTAAATATCCCTTACGGGGGAAAAAAAAAAATCACGTTTTTCCACTCGTTATTGTGGATGTGTGATCATGTGATTGAAGATTTAAGACTTTGTCATCCTTTTTGGACAACAACATTGCCGCTCCAAATGTACGTAAGATAAAAAACACATGTATAGAGAGAGAATATATATATATATATATATAAAGGAGGGAAATGGAGGTCACGTAAAACACAATAAATCTCCACTCATGACTCAAATGGGGGAAAAAAAGTCAAAGTGCATTTCGTCATGTTATGGCCATGTGTGACGATGTGATCACAGGTGGAAAAATAAAACCACATGAATAATTCTGATTCACACGCAAAGAAATGAATCACATGAGGGAAAATGAAAACACACGTGACACATACCATGAAGTGAAGTGTCTAAAAGCCACGTGTGACTTCTCTGTCCGTTTCAAAGCCTACATTTAAACAACTGAAAATGTATCAGCAGTTAAAATCCTAAACACAGCCCTGAAAGTGACCCCCTCCTCTGGCCACCAGCTCGCCTGGAGTTTGATCTTGAACGTGTGCTGTTGTTCTTGGCATGTTCTCTCGCTCTCCGTTGGAGACAAAGATCCCGCGGGCGCACGAGAGTCTGAACCACCCCCCCTCTCCCCCATCACCGGGGTAGGCTAATCGTTTATCCAGGCCGCTTTGTCCTTCATGGCAATAACCTCTTTCTTTCTTTTTCTTTCTTTCTTTCTTTTTTTTCATGAAGACTGTTGGCTGCGTTTTTTGGTCATTCTGCTGCTTTCATGATCGGGATTTCTCTCGCCAGTTTATGACTGTGTTTAGTAGTAGGGTGTGTGTGTGTGTACAGCGCTAACACACTCGGGACAATGAGCACGTCTGGAGTTGGAGTTGTTCATTGACCGAAGCATGGAGAGCAGTGTTAACTCTTAAACAACAGCCACCAGATTTTTTTTCCTCACCAAAGTGAAACAAAAATGAAATGATGTGGTGCTGGTGTGTTGTGATTCTGAAGAGAAGCTGCCATGGCTGCCATGTTAGCTAGCTAGTGGGATTTAGCTATCTATGCAGCAAGGCAGAAGTAAAAAAAAAATCAGCATTGCTGACCATTTCTATGACATTACCCACTGGTGGAAATACATTTTTCCATTTTTTCCCCCAAATTTCTTCATTGTGTTTAAGTAAATGAGTGCTTTTGCCAGGCAAATTTTGTGTCCACGCTGACTGCTTCTTTTGTGTCCACTTGCATCTAACTGTTGCATCTAAAAAGTTTTTATTTTTCAAATCTATTTGATCGGTCCTTTCTACTTTCTTTTTTTGTTACAAAGCTAGGTTAAGGCTAAAATAAATGTTTTTGTTGTCGCAGGCAAAAATCGCATGTCGTACAAAATTCTTTGGCCGCGAGTTGAGATTTGATTGGGATCTCGTATAAAGTAACTAATGATGATCTTAAAATACACCAAAATGGACGCTTATTTGCAGCACTGGAATGTGGCCTACTCTTACCTACTTTCAAGTGTATTAATATTCTAATTAGGACAGTGTCATACATTTGGTTTGTTACGTAGCCAGAAACTTTTTTTTTTTTTTTTTTTTTTTTTTGATGGATTACACCACGGCAACAAGCCATGAACTTTGAAGTTCCTGTGAGCTCACCACAGCGCAGCAGTTTCACTTCTCATCACATTAAATGACCACACGCTGAAATCTGCCCAGGCTTGCTTTATTCGTAAAGGTGGAAATCTGAAGTCTGTGCTACTAGTAGGTGGATTGGCGATTCTAAATTGCCCTTGGAGTGTGTGTGTGTGAGTGGGTGTGTGTGTGTATATATGCTGTGCTGAGATGTATGGGTATATTCACACCTTGCACACAGTGTTCTTGGGATATGCTTCTGATCTACCATCACCCTGACCAGGATAAAGCGCTTGTGTCATATATTTGTCAACCGACTAAGAAGCCACACCTCCTCCTTTTACCACAGGATTTATGAGGTTTTATGTGCCTAAATCCACACCTCAAAACTGGCACATTTTACACTCTCTCGTCTTTTGCGTGCCAAGGTTTTTTATCGCCTGTCTCGCTGCCGACACGGAGCGACGCAGCTGCTCACACGCCTTCCTTGTGCCCTTGGCATCTCCCCATGAGAGTCACACATACACAGCTTTAAAAACAAAGTCTAAACGAAAACGCAAAATGCCTTTCGGTTTGTTTTTCACCGAATTAATGAAAAAAAAAAGGAGTGTGTTTAGGCTTTGATTGTTCGTTATTTGTAAATACTTGTCCTTGTTCCACAGTCTAGTTGCACAATCATTGGCGTGTGATATTGTCCTCAACATGGCAAACAGTTAGGTCTTATTTTTTTCTAATCTGATAAATTATTAAGGCGTTAGGTTTATAATGGGGAACTGCTAGACTATTTATATTTGTGTAACTCATTTCTCGGTTTTTGGTCTACAGGTGTACTAGATAGTAAAAAACTTCTTTCAGGCACTTTTTCCGTCTTCTCCATATCAATCAAAAGCAAGGACATAGTGGAAGCAGAAAGTTTATATAATAACATCCTGATAAAGTTTATTAAACTGTTGACACATGCACCAAAGCTCGAGCCTGTTTAACGGGAAAACCCGGCAGATTTCCACGTTTGTTTTGAGTCTTGATTTAGAGCCAGGTTACTTTTAGCACCGAACAAAGGCGCCTCCGAGAGTGTCGCTTTGCGATTGATTGCCTTTGAGCTGCATTTTCTGCTCTACAAGGAGGCGAGCGGTCTCCCACTGAAGCAGCCCGGGACGCATAATGTACTCACACTAGTGAGCAGGGTCGTTAAGAGCGCGGAAAACGAGCGCGCAGGGGAGCGTGTGGCCGAACGATCCGCTCGGATTAGTCTTTAATGGACAGAGGGAGGGAACTGCAGCTCAAAGGGGAAAGCTAGAATTTATGCGGAGGATTTTCTGATGTGCTGATGGGAATTAAAATACTTTTGTCACTGTTAATTTCTTGTGTGGATTATGATCCAGATCCTGACAATAAAGTGTCTTTGTAGAAATAAAAGGGCTTTTGAATTAAAAAAAAAAATTGTATGCTGGTCTACGTAGGCCGTTATTATAATCGACTGTTTTTTATTGTGATCACGCGCAGCGAGGCTGAAATGGCAGGCCACGAACCCTCCCTGTTTAAACGTTCTGGCCTTGTTGCTACATGGGTTGCCATGGAAGTGACGAAAACACTCCAGCAGCGAGAGGATTTTGAGCGCGTGAGGCCGAAGCCCGCTTTGATTGATGAGACCGGGGGCGGCCTGCCTCCCTCCTTCAACGGCAGCGGCCGAGACCGCATCTGCAGATAAGAGCCCCGGGTCTGCCTTATTGAAATCCGAGGGCTCTGTAGAGCCATCAATAACGGAGGCGCGGCTTGCAAGCTCAACAAAGCTCCGCTTTTATGTCATTGCCAAGCGGTGGGGCTGGGTGATAGCATCTTTCCCTCAGTGGCGCTATGATGAAATTCCCCCTCCTCCTCATCTGCGGGCGCTGGGCATTTTGTGTGTGTGTGTGTGTGTGTGTGTGTGTGTGTGTGAGGGAGGAGGGGGAGCAGTGCACGGCGGCATTCCTTATCAGAGTGCTTGTGACTAGATAACAATGTCACGTGGTCTGAATCCTGCTCCGCAGCCTGGATACGGGCCATGCGAACGCAGGCGTCTTTAGCAGAGACAGTCAGACTGAGGCCTGACCGGAGAGACTGTTTGCTTTTCTTTTTTCCCCTCCTTTTTTTTTTTTTTTTTTCTTTACCAAGCACTCATTCCGTCCTGCCAAACTGGTTAAAAAACCTTGAACTGGAACTATGTGAAAACTGTGCGTTTGTGAGAAAATGAAAAGATATGACCTTAAATTTTCAAAAAAATTGGAAACATGAAAACGGCACAATTTTTAAAGATATAGAAAGAAAAGCTATGTAACAATGAAACTTGGGCTATTTTAATACATGAATTCCTCTTGAATTTTATTTTTCCTCTCTTAGGAAGACAGTCAAGGGATGGTGCTGACTAGAACATCCAACGTGAACTAATCAAGCAATAGAAGTCGTGATTCAAAGCATGGTAAGGCGTTTTTTAAGACTGCTTATCATATGCATCATTAAAAAAATGGATCCCTTGATGATATTCCTTTCTTCCCCTCACTCCCTTTTTTAACTGCCATAATAAAACATAAGTTTTCCACCCTTCCTGTTGTGCATCAGTCCTCCATATGACATTTCTATTCCCTGCCAGTTGTTTTCTCGATTATTTACGTATGTAGGCAGTAGGGATCTGTGTAATCTAAATCCCCGCCATCTTATTGGCATAGATGCGTGATGCGGTCTCTCTGGGGCTTGATGGGAAGACAGATCTGAGCTGTCTGCTGGGCATCGTCTACAGCATACATCAAAGCCCCGTCTGCCCCCGCAGAAGCCTTGGAGAGGCCGACTTTTATGAACAATTTCCCTCTTGTGACCTTGACTACATTGCGCCGTCTGCACCATTCAGACTTTAGTGTGGGAAACAAAAAAAAAATCACCCTTCGTGACTCCTTATTTAAGTCTGACTTTATGCTTGAGTTGTATAAGTTTGGTATTGATTATGAAATTTGACCACAAATATGAAACTTTATAATTGTAGTTATAAAAATGTACGTGTTTTCTCGTAATCACCGTTTGCTTTATCATCATATCCGTTTACTGTGATCCACTTGAATTAACTGGAGTTAGTAATTTTGGGGTTGAACTGGCTTGCTTTTTCATCTCTTTTCCTTCCAGGTGGATGCAAGTGCAGCCTGCAGAATGAACCCACTCACAGCACTTGGCTTTGATCGGAGCAGCCTAATGCGGGAAAGCCTCCATGTTCACGGGGGAATGGTTTATCCGCCAGGAATCCAAACCCTGCCAACGGAAAAAGGCTATGACCGGTTGCCAGAATTACTCTATAAACCTGATGTGTCGCTGGACAGCAGAAAGGCCACTAATGGCTATGTTGGACTTTATAAAACCCCAACACCGGGGATTCAGAAACCTCTGGTTGTGCCCGGAGCCAGTCCAGAAGCTTTGGGCTTGGATAGGCGTGTCGGACCTGTTGACAAGCCCTCTGACCTGGGATTAAATGGTGGCGGCAGCACCGGCTACCTGCGTCTCCCGTGGTCAAGCCCCTACCCTGAGGCGGGACTGTATCCCTTTCTAGACTCCAGCAAGTATGCTGCTCTGAGTATGTACAAAGCATCTTTTATGTCACAGCCGTCACCATACCTGCCCCAACACCTGGCCTACCAGTCGCTTTGTCCTGGGGCAGGAGGGAGCGCAGCCGGTGCTGAGCGCTTGTTCTACATGCCGCCTTATCCTCCGGCCCCCATTTCATCGCCTCTTGCTCCTCCTTTAAGAATTTCCACAGCTACAGTAGCCCCTACAGCACTGTCCCCACTGGTGCATCATCAGGACAAAACCTTACAGAGTATTGGTCCAAGAATTCACCATGAGCCCTCTGCATTTGGGCAGCAAACCTTACATCAGCAAGCTCAGTCCCACCACCAGGCACAAAGTGAGAGGCAACACTCTAGCAGTGGAAATATTAATAACGGCAGCAGCAAGTCCAATCGAATCCCTTCCAGCAAGAGCTCAAGCAGCAGTAGCAGTAGTAGTAATAGTACCATTAGTAGTAGCAGCAGCTCCAGTAGTAGTAGTGCTAGCATAACCAGCAACTCTAGTGCCAGTATTCCTGTAGTCTCGAGCCCTTCTCTGGGGATGCAGGCACCCCGCCCCACTCCACGGCCCTCCCACCCCTCTGGTGCTCCCCCACCTCTTGTGGACAGCGCTTCAGACTTTCAAAAGACCGTATTTCGGAGTCCTTCATCCTCGTTCTCGACATCATCCACTCCGGCGGTTTCCCATCCATTCTACATATCCCAAGAGCATCGCTCCCCACTAAGGCCTGCTAGTCAGAAGCCCAAGTCTAAAGAAGGGAGCTCAGAGCAGCACAGGAGTGGAGGAAGCGAGAGGAAAGGCTGTAGTTCACCCATTAAAACCTCCACTGAGAAACCTGTACAGCAGGGGCCCCCTACCAAAGACCCAGCAGACAAGCCATTAGACCTATCTGCCAAGATCATGGATTTTGAAGGACCACCTAATGGATTTCCTCCAAAGCTGGAGGCTTTAGCAAATCTGGGCTATTCTCCCAACTCTCGTTATGGACTTCCTCCGAGCAGAGAGCTTCTAAAAGAGACTCTTTCCCCCTCATCCTCTGCTGTCAGCACTTCTTCTAAAACTCCAGAGAGGCCTGAGATTATTAGCACTTTACACTCTTCCTGGGTGGTGCCAAGCACAACCCAGCCGCTCTGTTCCGAATCCAACCACAGCAAAGGTTCCACGGTCATCAAAAATAAGAATCTGGAGCATGTCAGTTCACAGCCAAGGAGCTCTTCGTGTCCGAGGATTGGAGAACCCAACAATAGTGTCATATCAAACCCTGCTCCTGTTGTTGTAACTTCAGCATGTCGTCCATCGTCTGCCTCACCATCTCCTAAGGTAAACGGTGATTGGCCAAAGTCTGCGCCCACGCCACCAGAGAAGGTGCAATCCATTAATCGTGGTAGCAGCCAGCCATTGGCCTCAAAGCCTGCGAAGACCCCTAAAAAATCAGATACGCCTGAAATTGGCTTCAAACCCCAGCAGCCTCACATAGAAAATGGACATCCTCCCCCTCGCCTCTACATGACCCAAGGGGAAGCCTACTTGCCCACTAGCTTGGCATATGCTAACAGATACCTTCCATACTCTGTTCCAGAAAGCATGTCGCTCCCACACTTGCAGTTGCCCAGCAAAGGGCCAGTGTACCCCCATCCAGTCCTGCTGAACAGCAACAGCTTGTATTCCAATCGTTTGCCTCACAAGCCTGGTCTTCCTTATGGAATACCACCTAGTCATGGAGAATATGTAACCTACCATGATTCGCAAGAAATGGTACATCCCCTAATGTCTCCCCACTTGCCTCTTGACCCCAAAGTCAATGAGCGACTCGAGCTGAGGTCCACGCCTCAGGAGAAGTCTTGGCAGCATGAGGAGTCCCCTTACAAACAGCACAGTGTGTCGGACACAGACACGCGCTACACAGCTGAGAGGGAATCTGAGGGGCCAGAAGTTCTGGGCTGTAAACCTCACACGGCGAGCAAAGATGACATCGTCTGCATTGACCTGGTCCAAGACGACACAGATGGCAGTCCTGAGCCAGACAAGTACAGCACTACACCTGCCAAGCAGAGAGAGCCCACCAAGCCAGCCGGCAGCAGCACAGGGGATGGGACGAGGAGTACTGGTAATTCCAAAGTGAAGGAGCCAGAACTCATGCAGATCCTGCGCTCTAGCCAGCCAGTTGAATACAAGCCAGCTGAGGCTGAGCGGCGGCCAGATCCCTGCAGTCCTCCAGAGCCACGGGAGCGGGCCGAGTCTCCTGGGCAAAGCCAGGGCGAGGAGAGTTCCAGTGAGCACAGCCCACTGCCTCCTTTGCTGGAAGAGCAGACTCTGCGCTGCGCCAGGACCTCCGGCGACAGGGTCCGACCAGACGCCGCAAATTTCAAACCCGATAGGCATCATGCCATCCGGCAGTATATGGATCTGGGCAAAGAACGAGAAAACATGGAATCTCCTGAGGATGAGGAAGACGGACATGGGTGCTCTAAAAACAAACGGTCCAGCCTGGCTAAGAGGATCGCCAACTCGTCAGGATATGTGGGTGACCGTTTCAAGTGTGTTACCACTGAGCTTTACGCCGATTCCAGTAAATTGAGCCGGGAACAGCGTGCCCTGCAGGTAAGCAAGAGATACAGATTTCTGCTGATATATTTTTTAAAATATGAGAGTTTTTTTAAATACTGAGTTCTTAAACACCAAATACAATGTCAGAATGTACTTTGGGTTAAGGTTCAAGTGGTTCTGATGACACATTTTTGTTTCAGTGAAGACGCTTAGTTAATTTCTCGGAAAAGGCCCGTCAGTAAAATTCTTTTAGTTCTCTCAAATCCTAGCTCTAACAGCTGTAGTTGCTCTACAAGGCAGTTCTTGCATCAGATTGTCACGCTTAGTCATACTGAAAGCCTCAGTAATTACGGCTGGCTGTTATTCACACACCAGTCCCCCGCCCCCTCTCCCCCCCCCCCCCCCCCCCCCCCCTCACTTTTTGACACCCTGCTGCAAGGCTATTGAACAGCGGGCAGGTTTTGCGGCAGCCATAAGGGAGGGGAATTAACACAACGTGTTTTTTTGCACATGTGGTGTGTATATTAAGGGTTAACACAACATACCGTCTAGTAGTAATCCTTGAGGAAGCCACTAACCTACAGGCAAGACCTAAAGACCTGGGAGGGTGTATGTCACTGATATAAGAGCTATACGTAGCTGCACACTGTCTTCTATGCTGCACACACACACACACACACACACACACACACACACACACACACACACATCCCAGGCTTGCTGTGTGCGCAGTGGCAGCCCTCCCAGCTTAAGTGAAATCCGGCCCATTCATTTCTGATGGGGAAGATTAGAGGTCTTCAGCAGCGAGACGAGTGCTCTGCCTGGCAGTCATTAGTGTACACACACACACACACACACACACACACACAGTGCAGACGGATGGGCAGTAGGCGTTTTAACGAACGCCATATTCTATCCATGATGGACTGAGGACTTTTAAAGAAAACCGTATGCGATGGTTTCCTGGATTCGGAGTTCTGGTTTAATATAAAATATTTAGAATGTTCTCTCTTCAGGAGAGTCCTAAGAGGACTAAACTTAGAATTTTTAGGATGTTTTTCAGCTTAAACCCTCATTTAAAAAAAAAAAAAAACTAACGGGTGCACTTGACACCCGTCTCAACTTGTAAATTCATGTAGCTTTATTTAACATATAATGACATATATATTAAAGTGAATTTAACTGACACATTCATGTAGGCAGAACAAGAACAGGAAACATGTTGCTTTATTGTTTACCTAGGTAAAACAGCGTAAACTCCGTCATAACAATGGCCCTGTGTTTATGTTTGCTAATTTTTTGGAAATCAATGTTTCTGTGTTTAAATGATTGTGTTTACTGGGAAAAAAATGATTTTGAGCACACGTTCTAATCACTTAGATCGAAGTCCTATCAGCAGAGGACAGTAATTTCAGTCAGCCAGCCGCTAACTGGGAGGTTAGTGCTTTAATATTTTTTTTTTCCATTGCTAATCAAAGGTAAAATGAGTAACACTTGGTGTTGTGCACCACACAGAAGGTTGCGTAGTGACTCAGATTGTTGTGCGTTTCATGCATTTAGGGAAAATGAATCCTGTGGCGTGACATTGACATTTTTTTTTATTTCCATATGCAAATGTAATGATTTAAAGTACATTTAGCTTTGCGCAAAGGTTAGCGGTGAAGTGTGCAAAATTTGCATCTAGCGTTCCTGGTCATGGATTGCGTGTATGTGTGTGTGTGTGTGTGTAGCGAGCAATGATGCGTTTCTCCGAGCTGGAGCTGAAGGAGAAGGAGGGCTGCGCGTCTTCCAGCACCGGGCCGTGGAGAGAGCGAGAGAAAGAGAAAGAGAGAGAGAAGAGTTTGGCCGAGAGCCAGCGTGGAGAAACGGAGTGGGAGCCTAGCCAGCGCTGCTCCAAACCTCCAACAGAGCAGCACAACGGTAACACACACACACACACACACACACACACACAATCACACTTTCGCTCTCACTATGCTCTCGCTAGCTGTGTGACATTCTTAGTCTCCATCTTATTGGGCAGCAATTTAGCTGAAAACGAAACCGTCACGTTTGGGAGACCTTTCAATTACCAGTGTTTATTCACTACCTGGGTTTCCTCGGCACTGTTGAACTCTGGCTTCTGATTGGTCAGAAGGTGTTGATTAATTTTCTGTACCAGCAACTCTGACAGTAGTGCAGCTGCAAATCACAGGTTTATATTAATGCGCTCTTTCTAATACGTTATCGTTTCTATAGTAACTGCTCATTCACAGGGACTTGTACAGCGAACGCTCCACATAAACGGATTAAAAAAATCGTATCTATATGGTGAAGTTTTCTTAGTGTAAGGAGACATTTATTTAACATTTATGGAAGGAGTCTCCAGTGTCAGTGCTTTGTGACAGTCAGAAGTTAAAGCAGTCATGTTAAGTGTTTTGACATCTTCAGGACAGAGAAGTGCTTTGCGCTTTCTCGGTAACAGGCTGGTGACAGAACGACTGTTTATAGCTACTTTAACGTAAGCCAGAACAGGAATGAACTTGTTTTTCGGACATTTCACAACGTTAAATATCGGAATAAACAGATTAAAATTACGACATGTCGTTCGTGAATATATAAATTTATATAATGACTTTATAATCATGGGCAAATGGCTGTGGTATAAGAGGAATACAACACTTTTGGACATGCTTTTATAGGAAACTAATCAACTCTGGGATGGTAACAGTAACTCCTATTGTTGATTATTTTGCTTTGAGTGTTTTATTAAACCATGCGAGGATAGCAACTAGATTGCTGTTCACTGAATAACAGCTAGCTAGAATGACTTATAAAGCGCTTCAGTCACCAGCAAGTTAGCAGCTAGGATCGTTGCTGCATAAGTTAGCCTCATAAATTGCACTGTTAGCTAATTAATTTTAACTACAGAATCACAGAAACCACAAACACAACCGTTAGCTCTGAGTTTAATCCATGAAGTTTACTCCGTCATGTATGTTACTGCGCTAAAATTTGCCAAACGTCTGATGAAAGCTGCCTGCCATACAGTACAGTCTTTATTAAAAAAAATAAAAAATGCAGGATGTCTCCAGCTTTCTCTTTCTGGTTTCATGCCCTCACCCTATCTGTCTATCTGTCTGTTAGCCGCTGTTTCTCTCTCAGTTCTCTCCATCACTACTCTGTCATCTCTCTCGTGAAAAAGGGACAGTCCCTTCTGCTGTGGCTCTCCACACAGTAGCGCCAACCCAGCGCGGTAAACAGCACTTCCTCCCCCGCTGCACTCAGACAAAAGACCCACACACACTCACTCACACGCACACACTCTCTTCGATCAGCACGTGGTGTTTTGCTATCTGTTTTCCTCTCCTGCTAATGGAACGTTGCCATTATATTTGCAAATTTGCATAAATGTGGCAGTGACCTCCCTCTCCCTGGAGAAGTGTGTGTGTGTGTGTGTGTGTGTGTTTGTGGGGAGAGGTGGAGGTGTGAGGACGGTGTGTGTTTAGGGGGTAAAATTCTTGGCCGAGTTTCTCTCTGTTCCGGAGGTATATCTCTCTCTCTCTCTCTCTCTCTCTCTCTCTCTCAGTCTCTATCTCTTTCTCTCTCTCTCTGTCTTTTTTGCTCTCTTTGTGTCTGTCTCTCTTTCTATTTTTCTCTCTCTCTCTCTCTCTCTCTCACTCTCTGTTATTAGTGGACATTTTTCACCGGAACGGTCTCGCTAACCCCCCCCCCCCCAACCCCCCACTCCCCACCCGCCCCCTTTCTATCCGGGCGCCACGGAACAGGGTTGCCATGGAGACCCACTTTGGCGGAGAGTTGCCATGGAGCTGACGTAGCCATGAATTATGGGATGCATGTGTCACGAGATGTCCATGTGTGTGTGTGTGTGTGCGCGTGCAAGCCTGGGGCACAACAAGCAGCCTTCTTGTCTGGGCCAGCAGAAGGGCAGGCCCACTGAAGCGTGTGTGTGTGTGCGGGTGTGTGTGAGAGTGTGTGGCTGTTTCAGGGGGTTCCAGTGAGTAACCTCAGAGGAATTAGGATGGTAAATGTGTGTGTGTGTGTGTGTGTGTGTGTGTGTGTGTATGCACGCCTGTTGCGGTCAGAAATGGAAAGTGTGGTGGCTAAAGTTGGAAAGTCCGTGTGTGTGTGCGCTGATAAAAGGAAGTGTGTGTGTGTGTGTGTGTGTGTGTGTGTGAATGTGAATGTGAGGGGTGTAAAATCTATTTAAAAGATTTAATACTTAAAATGGAGAAGCAAATTACTGATTTATTATGAACTTTGTTTCGAGTTTATTGTGAACTTTGTTTGCTTTTAATTATTTACACACATTAATGCGATCATCATTCATATTTGTTTGTTTGTATGTTTGTTTGTTTATTTATTAAAATTATGCTACCCAGTATTCACTCAAACATCTTCGACTTATTTTTGAAAAATGCATCACTCTTGACGCTCATTACATAGGGTGTAACGTAACGGGAATTATCCGCCCTATGCAGTGCACTTCACGTGCAGCCATGGAGATGTTAGTAGAGAAGTAGTGTGCTCATTTTTACATTTAAACTTACAGTTTGTGGGGGAAAACTAGCTCTCGGGATCTTAAACATCCAAATGTTTTCCAATTCAAACTATGAGTTGAAGTGAAAAATTTTAAAAAGTATCTAAGCAGTGAAATTTCTTCTGACAGCCCTGATACAGACTGTGTGTGTGTGTGTGTGTGTGTGTGTGTGTGTGTGTGGGGCAGTGGGTCTGGAGAGCAAGCCCCTGGTGGGGTCTGTTTTTGATCCACGCTGCCGCTTGGAGACGTTCTCAAGAAGCCTTTTACTGCCACGCACAGCGGAGAGAGGGGGGTGTCGGAGAGCTGGAGTGCTGCCTAAGCTCTCAGCACGGATGTTTTAGGCTAATTTAAGCTCGGAGTGTGTGTGTGTGTGTGTGTGAGAGAGCCTGCTCTAATGGGTGTGGTGAAGCTAACGCAAACATGAGGGTGTCCAGGAAACAGGGGGAAATGGGGGAAGTGTGAGGGTGGTGTGTGTGTGTGTGTGTGTGTGTGTGTGTGTGTGTGTGTGTGTGTGTGGTTTCCTCTAGGTCTTCAGCTCCAGCTTTATCTTTCAACTCTGAACAAAAAGACATGTTGTGGTTAACACGTGTGTGTGTGTGTGTGTGTGTGTGTGCATGCAGGTGGGAACCGCGTCCCCGTCCTGCAGCGCTGTGGCCCTCCAGAACGAGACGTGAGGGAGGAGAAGAAGGAACACAGCCAAGCCCACCAGGAAGCCAAGCGCACGGCTGAGGACAGAGAGAAGGATGGAGAGAAAGAGCGAGGGAGGGAGAGGGAGAGAGACGAAGACGAGGAGGAGGAGGAAAAGGCCATCGTGCCGGCCAAACGGGCTCGACTCATGCCAGGTAAAGAGCGACCTCCTTTCCTTTTATTCCGTCTTGTGTGCGTGTGTGTTCTCTTTGATCGTCTCAGTCTTTTTTTTTTTATTGGCGTCACATGTTTCGTATAAACCCACACGTTTTGTGTGTGTGTGTGTGTGTGTGTGTGTGTGTGTGTCTGTCTATCTGACACTCCGGGTCGCCGTGGCTTTGTGCTCAGCCTAAAGGGCGTTTTCATGGCCGACATCAAAACAGCCTTTGTGTAGCACTACTCTTTTCAGCATTCTCCCAGCCTACGTGTGTGTGTGCGCGTGTGCGCGTGTGCGCGTGTGCGCGTGTGCGCGTGCGTGCGTGCGTGCGTGCGTGTGTGCATGTGTTTAGATCGTAAATCTGTGGTTTTTAGTGTCTGTCTTGGGGGAACTCGACAAGAGAAGCCCTAAATGTCCCAAAGCAGTAATTTCAGTTTGGGGAATTTCTACTTCCTGTTTCTCTTCAGGTTTTCAGCTGCCACTGGAAGAAAAAAAGTTGTTCCGTTACGTAAATTGTGTACGTGTTGCTGTAGTGATGTTGGGAAAAAAATAAAAAATTCTAGCAAAATGATATGACCAAGTCATGTTGCACAACAGATTTAGACATTTAGCAAACTTATTGTGTAAGAACTTATTTTTTAGAATGTTCCCAGTACTAGGGAATAAGTAGCTAGCTAACCTAATTAATGTTAGCATGCATGTGCATTTTGTGTTATCTTTATAGTAGATCATTGTGTGTATGGAGTTCAAGGTGTTTGCTTTCCAAGCTTGCAAATGTAACAACTTTAACGACACTAAAATCTGTTAAAAATGTATGCCTTGATTTCAGTAATCGTTCATTTTGAGATGTTGCTTTGTATCGATTAACGTAAGTGGTATCAGAAATGAGTGTCTTTTTCTGTCCGTATTTCTTCAGCACACCCTGAGGCGATCTCAGAACGTTCTTTTTTTTTTTTTTTTCTCCGTTCCTTTTCTCTCGGCCCAACCGCATTTTTGCTATCTGTTGCGATCCTGTAGTAAAAATTGTTTATTTTGTTTACCGGCTTGACAGAGGCGTGGCGGCAGCCATCCGAACAGGAAGTGAAGAACCTGAAGGTGTGTATCGAGCTGACGGGCCTGAGGCTCAGCAAACCACGGCAGCTCCAGCATCTCCAGGAGCTCTGGGAGCGCCATGACAAGCCTGACCTCTGCCCTCGTGACGGGTCGAAGGTCACACCCTGCGCTGAAAGAAAGAGCAAGACAAATGGGGACGTGGAGAAAGGAGTGAAGAGGAGGGTGGAGGAGGAGAGGGGGTGGAGCAGAGACGCTTTGGGATACATAGATGCTGATGCAGGTAAGAAACCCGGCCCAAACGTAAAGATTTGCTCCCTTTCCCTTTTTTCCTCTCTCTCTCTCTCTCTTTCTCTCTCTCTCTCTCTCAGACTGTGGGTGTTTTGAGTCTCTCTGTCCTTTTGTCTTGTTCGGTCAAGTTTTTTTTTCCGCTTTACTCGCTAGTTCTGTACGCGTGATGCTAATAAAGAACCCGAAAGCAGCCCGAAAACATTGCAAAAATTTCCAAGTTCCAGTTTTCCGTCTCTTACTAGTTACATTCTGACTTTGTGTCTCTCTTTCTTTTCCTCATATTTAAAGAATCCAAAAATGGCTCCAAGTTGTGCTTTGAGTTTCTGTAAAAACGTCGTTTTCTCCTTAAGAAACGTGGCCCGAACATGCGGCTGATTTTCAGATAAAAGCTTTCATTTTCTATTTGTCTTTTCTTGTTCTGTGTTCAGAATATCTTTCATTTTCTCTCTATCTCTCTCATTTTTCCTGTCTCTCTTTCTCTGTTTGTAGGATTGTGGCTGAAGAGGCCCGAACGTCGCTCAAACACACTTTCAGATTCTTTCTTTCTTTCTTTCGTCTTAGCTTTGTTCTGAGTCTGCTTTTATCTGTCTCTTTGTTGTTCTCCTCAATCTCTAGCTCCATCTGTGTGGTGCAAGTAAGGAACCCAAAAGCGACCCGAACACACACCATGAGACTAAAAAACAAACCCAAACACACTATGTTGAATTTCAACCACGTTCTTTCCTCTTCCTCTCTAATTCTTTTTTCCGTCTCTTCTTTCCTCACTCTGACACCGTCTGTGGGATTCCAACTAAAAAAAAAAAAAAAAAAAAAACCCAAATGTGACCCAAACACACTGAACCAATTTCTAAACAAGTTCCTTCTTTCTCTTCCTTTCTCGTTCCTTGTCCCTTTCTGGGTTCTGAGTGTGTGCCTCTGTTCTTTTGTCCTCGTCTTTGTTGTAGCTTTTTTCCCCCACTCCCGTTTTTCTTTTTTTGCGTGAGTTAAAGAGACAAAAAAGCCCAAATGTGGCCCGAACACAGTGTTAATTTCCAAGCAAATGGTTTCTTTTTTTCGTTGCTCTTGAGCTGATTTTTACTCTTTGTGTTTGTGACACCGTGAACAATGTACGTTATTGACCTATAAAGTGCCCGAACAATAAACGTGTTCAGGGAAATGGTGTACGGAGAGCAAGAGACTCGTTATTACGTCGTTCTAGCCAGCTGGTGATTAGTTTACAAGTGTGTGTTGGTCCAAGCCAGACGGTGGGAGAATGTGTGTGTGTGTGTCTGCATGTTTTGGATGTTTTTTGGGGGTGTGTGATGGGCTGGTTTTAGGAGGGTGTATATGGAGTGGTTTTGGGCATGTGCGGTGAGCGTTGGGTTGTTTTTAGACGCATGTGTGCGCTCAGTCAACGCCAAAGTACGGACTGTTTTAGCCCCGACTCAGATGCTGAGGGCTGCGTCTCAAACATCACACTCCGCCATATGTTCCCTAATCCCCAAGCAAGAAACTAGCTGATGTCGTCAAAAGTTGACGCAATTTTCTTGTAGATGTAAAACTTGTCAGTGGATGAACAGTTTGGCATCGCTTGCAAATATAACTATAGGATAACTAGTTTCACTCAATAACTAACAATTAGCTTGTAATCAGTTAAACTAGTTTTTACGCTATATTTCCTATATGTTATCGTACATAACGTAGATTTTAATCCAACAACTTAATTAGCTGCTTCTTGGAGAAAAGTTGGCCTCTTTTTTGTTCAGGTGTTATTTCTATTGAACGAAAAAGACGCTGTTTATCTTGGATGTCATTATATCATTAAGCTAGTTCTAGAGTAGCTAGCTGTGGTGTAAAATCATTGTTCTACCACCGAAAAGTTTTAGACGACTGAGGTTTTTCATCGCGTTGTTACTGACGATTAAAACGCCCGTTTTGTTGAGCAGCAGCTAGTTCAAGTGTAGCTAGCTTTAGCTAACTGCATTTTTAATGTAGCTTATCCAACATTTAATCATGTGAGATTAGTAAACAGTTTGCAGGTTGAGGCCTGCGTGACAAATTGACGGACAACAACAAAAAGTTGACACAGTAAATGTGACATTTGAACTGTGTGATAAAGCGCCTTTTTAACGATAGGGTTCTTATGAATCGACGATGTAAAATCATTGTTCTACCACAGAAGATTTTTAGATGACTGAAATTTTTCATCACATTGTTATAGAGCATTAAAACGGCCATTTTGTTGAGGAGAAGGCGTACCACTGCGATATTTGACAGCATCGACTATTTTCATTACACGAGCGTCGGCTCCAGGGCAACAGCTCAATCTGGTCTCCCCGCGTCCAGAGACAAACGGAAGAACACGGAGCCCCGAGGCGGACCAGAGAACCGAAGGGAGAGAATGATAGACAGGGAGAGAGAGGTAACGGAGCGAGGGAAGGAAACGGAGGGATAAAGAGCACGAGGCAGATTAGAGGAGCGATTTTCTCACTGCCGTCGGCCCGCGCTAATGAGTCCTGCTGACTGACGGCAGGCTGCTTCTCTCTCTCTCTCTCTCTCTCTCTCTCTCTCTCACTTGCTCATGCGCACACACACACACACACACACACTCAGACAAACAGCTATTTGCACAGTTGTGGAATCTCATGGCTCATTGGGCTGAGGCATGCGTTGTCTGGGCAATGCCGTTACAACTGTGTGTGTGTGTGTGTGTGTGTGTGTGTGTGCGTCAGCCTGTCAAGTGTTTTGGCTGCTGGACACTGCGCTGGCGTTTTATCAAGCGTCTGCAGGCACGGAGCGTGTGAGGTGGAAAGATTTTCGCCTGCCTCGTTCTCTCTGTCTGACGAAACGGGAACTCTGTGTGTTGTGTGTGTGTGTGTGTGTGTGTGCGTATGTGAGAGAGAGAGAGAGAGAGAGTTTGTGTGTGTCCAGTTCCGTGCTAATGGGAGGCTAATGTCCCCCAGATGTCCCTGTCAGAGTCACACACACACTTTTCAGATGGAAACCAATACACACATGTACAAACTAATTTGCGTCGCCTGTGACAGGGTGTGAGAGACGAGTCGCACGCGCGAGTCACACAAAATTCCTAACAGTTAGCCTCAGGCTCCTGTGTGTGTGTGTGTGTGTGTGTGTGTGTGTGTGTGTGTGTGTGTGAGAGAGAGAGAGAGAAAGAGAGAGAAAGTTTGGTGTGTTTTGAAGCTTCTGTTTGATCGTGTTTTTTTGGATTCACTTTAAAAGCCGTTGCTCTGCCTTTTCTAGAGCTGCTATTCATTTCTGTGTGTGTGTGTGTGTGTGTGTGTGTGTGTGTGTGTGTGTGTGTGTGTGGTCCCAGAGGGTCTCGGGGACGTAATTAGCCTGTTGGAAGGAAAGCGCTTTGCGCAGTTTGCCCAGAGGGACGCCGTTTTTCTCCCTCCCCTCACACCCTCCCCCCTTCTCTCTCTCTTTCTCTCTTTCTCTCTCTCTCTTTCTCTTTCTCTTTCTCGTTCGCTCGCACCCACACGCTTGCGTGTCTGCAGACGCGTCCGTGTGAGAAATTTCCCCAGCGCTGTAGGGCTCTCGGCATGCTTTCAACGAGCGTGTGTGTGTGTGTGTGTGTGTGCGCTCGGGGTTGAGAGCGAGTGATGAATAATGGAACAGATGTGGAGCGCAGGTCTCGCTCTGTTTCAGCCGAGCTGCCTTCTGCTCGCGCTCACGTTCTCGCCTGCTCTCATTTCTCTCTCTCTCTTTCTCTCTCTTTCTCTCTCCCTCTCTCTCTCTCTCTCTCTCTCTCTCTCTCTCTCTCTCGTTTTCTCGGTTATTGTTTCATCGTGCTGCATCATCCAAATCCGCAATCCCACGGCAGCTACACTCTCTCTCTCTCACACACACACACACACACACGTTTATTATTTGGGCTCTCCCTTCCCTTAACGAGGCTCAATCTGGCCTTGTTACCTAACGAGACCTCGGCATTGATTTCCGTATCCCTGAACTCTCTCTCTCTCTCTCTCCACAGCCGTCCCGGTGCTGTCTGCAGAAAAGCTCCGCCCCTCACCTTCTCCTGACGACGCCCTTTCTCCTCGCCCACGGCGTCACGGCGACCCTGAAAAACCCAAAGGCAAGCGCCAGTGCAAGACCAAACACCTCGGGCAACGGGAGCTCAGAGCGCTCACGCAGCCAGCCAATGAGGAGCTTAGCCCCGCCCACCTGCTCAAGGTGAGTGCTTTGTGTGCGTTATGGAAGTTTCCTGGTCTTCATGCTTCGCCTGAGCTAGTTTGAGGCTGTATCACCAATAGCAGCGGTGTTAATCTTCCCAATTAGGAGCTGTGCACTCCTTTCCACTCCTTCCGCTCGACTCAGCTGTGTGCGTGCGTGTGTGTATGTGTGTGCGTGTGTGCGCGAGCGCTCAGAGCGTGACTGTCGTGACCTCTTCTTGCACTGAAACGCAATCTCCCAGCGGAGGGAGGGGAAGTAGGGGGAGGGAGGAAGTCTGGCCTCTCGCTCACTCCTCTCTCTCTCTCTCTCTCTCTCTCTCTCTCTCTCTCTCTCTCTCTCTCTCTCTGTGCTCTGTTTTCGCCTCCGGAGTGAAATGTCTCCCTCGCGAAGCAGATTCTTTGACCGGCTCGCACACTCTCAGCCCACGTTTTATTGCCCTGAACGTGCCTGTATGAGCGCACAGGCATTGACTTGAAAAGTGATTACGGGAACATAAATTACCGCCGTTCTTCTCCACGCTGGCCTCCAAAACGCTCGTTTACGCAGCTTTCCAATCTTAAAGGGACAGATGGGCGAAAAAAAAAATCAAATTTACACCACTTTCCAGCCAAGACGTGGTTAGTTTCCGATGTTTGTACTGGAGCTATGGGGCTAATGTAGTGAACGTAATGGAAGGCTGTCTCACTCAAAATCTTTTCTGTAAATTCTTGCCCAAATCTTTATATACTTGCTTCAAACATCATTAACCTCCTTAATTCCATTTTTAAGCACATTTTGTAAAATAGCAGTGTTTTATTTGCGTATTTATACACAAGGATTCCAGCTGTTCCAACTCCTTTAGTGCTAACACAAGATTTATTTATTTTTTTCCAAATTGTGGTTAAAAGAAGATGTAAAGCAATTATTCCCTCAAATTATTGGCTCAAATATTGCAAAATTTTTTTTAAATAACTCGCAGGCTGCGTGTTGCCCGCGAGTTGTCTACAGAAATGTAAAAAAATCCTAAGTTTGCTTAGCTGTTCATGAACTCCGCTAGTTGTAGCATCTGACATCCTCTGGTGCAAAACGGCACCCAGAATAAATACCAGGAAGTGACTAACCTCAACTTCGCAAAATCATCTGGATCTGATGTGGAAGAGAATGAGAGAATTCTTATTGACTTTTACTTGAGTTGCCTTTTACTTGAGCTGTATTTTACTCGAGTTGGCTTACATCAAGTTGTCTTTTGCTTGATTTGTCTTACTTAAGCTGTATTTTACTCAAGCTGTATTTGACTTGCGTTGTCTTACTCGAGCTGGCTTTTCCCTGAGTTGTCTTTTACTCAAGCTGTATTTTATACGAGTTGTCTTTTACTTGAGCTGTATTTCACTCAAGCTGTATTTTACTTGAGTTATCTTACTCGAGCTGGCTTTTACTCGACTTGGCTTTTACTCGAGCTGTATTTTACTCGAGCTGTATTTTACTCGACTTGGCTTTTACTCGAGCTGTATTTTACTCGACTTGGCTTTTACTCGAGCTGTATTTTACTCGAGCTGTATTTTACTCGACTTGGCTTTTACTCGAGCTGTATTTTACTCGAGCTGTATTTTGCTCGAGTTGGCTTTTGCTTGAGCTGTATTTTACTCGAGCTGTATTTTACTCGAGTTGGCTTTTGCTCGAGCTGTATTTTACTCGAGTTGGCTTTTGCTCGAGCTGTATTTTGCTCGAGTTGGCTTTTGCTCGAGCTGTATTTTGCTCGAGTTGGCTTTTGCTTGAGCTGTATTTTACTCGAGCTGTATTTTACTCGAGTTGGCTTTTGCTCGAGCTGTATTTTACTCGAGTTGGCTTTTACGCGAGCTGTATTTTACTCGAGTTGGCTTTTACGCGAGCTGTATTTTACTCGACCTGGGTTTTGCTCGACCTGGCTTTTGCTTGAGTTGGCTTTTACGCGAGTTGTCTTTCACTTGAGTTGTCTTTTTCTCAAGCTGTATTTTATTTAACGTTGTGTTGTCTTTTTTTCTTTCCATTATCTTTTATACATTACGGTGCATTTTACATTGAGTTGTCTTTTACATTGCGTTGTACTTTACTTGTTGTTTAGCTCAGCAACTCAACAATTTTAGCTCAGTTGTAGTTTATGAGGAGATCAAAACAGTCCCCATAACTCAGTTCTGTGATTAAGAATGGAAAAAAAAAAAGTGGTTAGTTTAACTATGACTAAGAACGTCGTCCGGCTCCGCTTGGCTATGGAAAGGTCGTATTTTAAGAAGGGGAAAAAACAGTTGCAGTTCCCTGAAATGTAAGAACCGGTTTCAGCACGTCCAGACAGCGCCGTCTGGAATTAGCGCAACAGGATTGCGTTATTCCGGCGAGGGTGAGTTTTATGTTCGTAGGCGCGGATTTGGCGGTCTCGTTCTCGCTCATATTGAACGCAGCCCTCACAGCGCTGTGCTCCGTGTGTGTGTGTGTGTGTGTGTGTGTGCGCGCATGCGTGTGTGTTGACAGCTGCTTTGCTGCGCTGCTCCTCTGGGCTGGGCGGACTCCCAGGCCTTGCTCAGCTCGCATGATCTCACTGGCCCGCTGGCTTACACACACGCACACACACACGCACACATTTTCCATTCTCCCTCCTCTCTTCCGCCCTGCTGGTCTCCATAGATAGCGAACGTGAGAGTGTGTGTATGTGTGTGTGTGCGCGCATGTTTCCTGTTTAGCTTTCCCTGGCAGAGAGCGCACGCTGATGGAGGAACGTCTGCCGAGCTGTGGTTTCCAGTCAGCCACACACACACACACACACACACACACACACACACACACACACACACACACACACACAAACTTACACACGTGCACACATGCGCGCACACACACACACACACACACACACACTCACACTTATACACGGTGTGTGACCTCTCTGTGCCTCGAACTGTTTGTGCGTGGGTGTTGTTTATTTTAAACTGCTCATGTGTGTGTGTGTGAACCAACTTCCTCCCTGAGACGTGTGTTTCTTGCCCGCAGGTTGCGAAGCGCAGCTCTCAGAAGTCAGATTACGAGCCCAAGCCGTCACCCCCCTGTGCCCGCCGCTGTCACCACTGTGCCCGCTGCTGTCGCCACGGCGACGTCTGCGCCTGCTCCGATGCCCCCTGAGGCTCGCAGACTCATCGTGAACAAAAACGCCGGAGAGACGCTGCTGCAGAGAGCAGCTCGCCTGGGCTATGAGGTAAGCTGCTTTGTGTGTGTGTGTGTGTGTGTGTGTGTGTTTTTCTCCTTTCTCGTAGTCCCCCCCCCCCCCCCCCCCCCCCCCCAAAATCGGTTGTGCTCTCTCTCTCTCTCTCTGTCTCTCTGTATCTCTCTCTCTCTGTATCTCTCCCCTCCCTCCCTCTCCCCGTTCGCATCTCATTAATTCCGCGCGAGACGGAGTGTGACATGTGAGAGCCCCTGACAGGCACGGAGCGATCGCTTAGCGCACACACACACACACGCGCACACACACACCCTGTGCGCTCGTTCCCCTTCCTCCTCCTCCGCTGGCGTGCGCAAGGCCTCTCCCTCCCTTTTCCTTTTTATATCTCGCTGTCTCGTTTCTCCCTCGCACGCTCTCTCTCCCACTCTCTCTCTCTCTCTTCTCTTTTCGCTTTCGCGCACACACACACACACACACACGCACACACGCTTTCACTCGCACGCACACACATACACACTCTGTCTCGCTCGCTTTCTCTAAACGATTTGCGCTCTCCTGGCGCTCTCGCCGGAAAATCTTTAACTCTTTCCTTCCTCCCTTCACTGTTCTCTTCTCGGAGTCTCAACCTCAGAGAAACAATTTCTAAAATAAAGCAGAATTTCTTACTAGGAAGTTTAGTCTGCCTTTTTCTATACAAAAAAGAGAGTAGGTTTTGTTTTTTTTTTTGTTTTTTTTTTAAACATTGCTCAAATATAGCATCAAATGGATCTTGGGTTATATATGCTGTACATATATCCTTACAAGTAGGAGTAACTAACAGCAAAATCATGCTTAAAGCTTTAAAAAAAAATGAAATCGTAATTCTTGACACTTCGGATTTCGTCGTGCATTTCTGTAGCATTTACCGTTGCGCAGTAATACAGTCGTACTACACAGGAAACACACCAATCACATATAATTTAGTAATTAGTCATTTTATCAGGAATGTTAGGAGATTTAGAAATATTTGAATAGTTTTGTCAAATTTAACATGGCTGCCAACCTAGCTAGCTAGCAATAGTACGTATTAGACAATTTTAAAATTTTTTTTTTTTTTTTTTTTTTTGCGTTGTTATACTTTCACATTTACGGCTAAAAGGAAATTTCCTTGCTGTTATCTGTTAGCTATGTTTTTGGTTTTCATTTCCGGATTTTATTTTTTATTCCGGACTCTATTTTGTTTATTCGCAATTGTTGGTTTTTTTTTTTTCAGTGTAGCATTTATTTAATAGCTTTAAAGTAGCTTTGTATTTGTTTAACAATTTACTTTTCTTTCTATAGTTTTGTACTAGCGTTTCAGATTTCTATAGCTGAGGAATGCCAAGATATTTCCCAAGATGCTTTGCTTTACAATTCAAAATAGAATAAATTTCAAGGCATCTACCAACAAAAATTTTGACTAAGGGCTAGCTATAAAGTAGCTATAAAGCAGCTAGCCAATTTACAGTATTATAATGAGTAAATAACTGTCTATGTAAATTTCTATCGTAAATAATGTTCGTAGCATTTGTTTTCTGGCTAGCGATGATGAAAATTAACTAGATTTGCTTCTGTAATTTTGTCAGTTGATGTGACGATTGCTATCGTAGCTTTTTTGCGATAAGTCTGTCATTGCTAGAATCGTTGTGATTCATTGTTAACGTTACAACTGACGAATCACAGACAGGCGAGCATAGCTTTCTAAATAGCTGTTAGCTGTGTGTGTTTTTTTGTTGTTGTTGT
Source organism: Pangasianodon hypophthalmus (assembly GCF_027358585.1). Lineage (NCBI taxonomy): Eukaryota > Metazoa > Chordata > Actinopteri > Siluriformes > Pangasiidae > Pangasianodon > Pangasianodon hypophthalmus. The sequence goes on from NC_069734.1 coordinate 18,106,450, forward strand.
TTTTTTTTTCTTTGTGTGAAGTAGCAATTGCATTTCTGTGAAACTGAGGTGTCCGGTTGATGTTGCGTTTTGCAGCGGCGTTTCCATGGCTGTGTGTAATTGCGCGCTTGGCGTTGTGTGCCTGATTTAGGCAGATTAATGGCGAGCTGGATTAGTTCCGGCAGCGAGGCTGAAAGGACTGGCACAGAGCACAGGAAATGAGCGATTACTGCAGCGAGCGCATGATCGCTCGCTCCCTCTTTCTCTCTCTCGAGGCGTTTCACTCGCTCTTCGTGCTCTCTCGTCCTCGCTCTCTCTCTCCCTCATTTCCTTCCTCACGTGGCAGAGCTGAGAGAAAGTGATGTTCCCTGAAGCAGGACTCGGTAGGGCGAAAGTGACGGACAGAGGAGGGGTTGTTTGTGGTTGCATTTTTCCGTTTCTCCATCTGTCTCTCTCTCTCGTTCCACTCGGGGTGTAGCCGTTTTCCCTTCCTGTTTGATGTAGGCGTATGGTTTAGGTGTGTTTGCGTATGTGTGTGTTTACTTTGTGTCACCGCGCTTGTTTACTGGAGCCGTCTACCTTTATATCATGCAAGACTCTGATAACACACACACACACACATGCACGCACGCCAGTGACAGCCTGCCCTCCCCCAGTCAGCTCTCTGTTTGCACACCGTCGACTTTATTCTCTCGTCGTCCCTCTCCCTGTCTTTCTCTCCACCCGTGAATGAAAAGTGAAGGAAAAGCAGTGAAGGACACTCTGCCGCCTAAGACAGTGACATGCACTTATTTTTCTTTCTTTTCTTCTTTTACTGGCCTGAGATCCAAGCTTAGCATAACCATCTCCATGTCCAGTTTTGTCAATAACAACCTGCATGTCCCCCTCCATCTATGTGGCTACGCTCCAGCCTGCGTGTTTGTGTTCTGACTAGCATGTTTAGCTAGTTCGCAGAAATCCTGGCCACCATCGCTTGGCTTACCCCAAACATGTCAATATGCTGCTTTTAAAAAGTCAGTTTAACTTGGACAACAACCAGAATGGTTTTTTTTATTGATTGATTAGTATTTACAAGCAAATTTTTTTTATCAGAGATAGTGGGATGGCAACCAGTTTTCCTATCATGCCCTTAGCTACATTTTTCACTTTTTATTGTTGATTAGCGTTTACAAAATAAATAATAAATGATGTTTCCAGATATTATAAATATCGACTTTACTTGATCTGGGAAGACCACACTTTTTTTGTTGTGTTAAATTACTTTTTTGAGTGGTGAATTACATTGCGGTGATGTGTAGGGGGAAGACAGTTGCTCTGCTAAGCCATGTCTCTCAAGTACTGTATCCATTCACCTCAGATTCTTTGTTAGCTAGCTAATAGCTACCTTACTCATTAAATTTAGCTAAAGCCACTGTAGTCTATGTATTCAACATCATACTGATGCTGAAGGGCCTTTTGAGTAATCTCATGACTACTTGCCTGTAGGTTAATACACTACCCGTGTTTGTATCCTAACTTGTAGGCTAGTTAGTGCCTAGGAAAATGAACATTGTCACCGAATCTGAAGCTAATGACTAGCCAGCTAGCTGTTAAGTCTTTTATAGGGGCAGAGAATTTTCGGGGAAACATTTTCCTCAGATGTGATGGTTGGATACTGTGGAAAAAACTCCTTATAAGTAGAAATGACCCTGTAATGACTGTTAGCATCGACTGCTAGCGGGTTTCCGCCATTTTGAGAAGCGTGACCAGCAGTGCGTCACAGCATGGAGTTGTGAAAATTGTTTGATTTATGGAGTAGTGAACATATACGTCAAAATACATCAGTATAGCCATTTTAATATTCACTACGGAAGTGATTTTGTTTTGTTTTTACGCAGTCACGCAGTCGTTATTGCGTTGTTGTCATGGTAACAGTTGTATGTGCGAACGTTATGGATTTGACTTGTAGTCTACTGTCTCAGGCTCGCTCTCTCTCTCTCTCTCTCTCTCTCTCTCTCTCTCTCTCTCCCCGCCCCCCGACTGGCGCGCGGCCATTAAAGGTCTCGTCCTGATCTCCGTTTTAATTAATCACCGGCCCGGAGGCGCTAAATGCGCGAGGTTTTTAGGCCATTAGCTGCCCGCGCGCCGCGCCTCTCGCTCTCACCGTGCCGCGCGCAGCACTAATTAACACCGCCGGTTGGGGTGAGGGAGGGGGGGGGGGGGGGGTGGAAAGGGGGGGAGGGGATGTGGGGGGGAAAAACGCGCGCGCGTGGGACGGTAATGGCCTCGAACGCCTTCACCAACGTATACACGATCGCACGTGCTATACGTCAACAATAAATAAAAACAAACGTCGACACGCGCATGGCGGGCTTGTAGCTACGGAGAGCCGTTTTGGGAAGAAATTCCTCGGCTGGCGCGAGGGCTTTAAAGCTCCGTTTGGGCTTTCTTTTCCCGCCAATCTTTCCGACGCCTTTGCACGAGCGTGATCTCCGAAACCCCCCCTCTTCCCAATCCCCCCCCTTCCCGTCCTTTCCCATAAGAGCGCGCGAGCTCTAATTCCGCTCTAATGCCTTTATAATGCGCGCGCGGTGACAGCGCTGCGCTCGGAGCTGAGCTGAGCAGAGCCCCGCGTGCGCTACTCTTTAAAAGAGTCGCGAGAGAAAGGAGCGGAGCGCTCAGGGCAAAGGGGGCGCACACACACACACACACACACACACGTACGCACGCACGCACACACACAATGTAATCCCGTGACGTCTAGTATTCATCCCTCTCCGCCAGCTTTAATATCTTTCTCTCGAGCTCGCGCGCCCGCCCTTTCGCTGGCCTTAACGGTCGAGGACAGCCTGGACGTGTGTGTGTGTGTGTGTGTGTGTGTGTGTGTTCTCAGTCTGTTGGCAGTGTCTTGTTTTTCTAGTCCTTGCTTTTTCCTGCCCCTCCCTCGCGCCCCCCTCGGCTTTTAGACAGGAAGCCGCGCGCTCGGTGTGTGTGTGTGTGTGTGTGTGTGTGTGCGTGCTTGCGTTCGTGTGTGTGTGTGTGTGCGCGCGAGATAAGCCGCTAGAGCTGACTGCCCTGCCAGCACTCTTCAACGCGCTGTGTGTGTGTGTGTGTGTGTGTGTGTGTGTGTGAAGCCACAAGCGGCTGTGTGGCGCTGCCGCCGCTTTGAAATATGACAAGGCTGCGCGCTCGAGCCTTTCAACACGCCGCTCGGCCCTCTCTGTGCGTGTGCGTGCGTGTGTGTGTGTGTGTGTGGTTGAGCAGCGCGCGCACACACCTAAGAGCAGCAGTAAACACGGAAACATTACGCAGCCAGCCAACGCTTTCGCACGAGCTCTTTTTTTTTCCCTCCCTCGCTCCATTTTTCCTCTTTTCCTCCTCTCTCTCTCTCTCTCTCTCTCTCTCTCTCTCATTCAGCCGCTTCCAAAACAAATCGCTCGCAGCGTGATTCTCCTCCAGGCAATCCGTCTGTGTGTGGTGGGAGAGAGAGGGAGAGAGAGAGAGAGAAATAGCGGTCTGGGCTCATGTCTGATTTATTCCGGATGCACTCCGCAGGGTTTGAGCTCGAGTGGAAAAATCGGTGCGGTCTGTTTAAAAAAAAAAAAGAAAGAAAGAAAAGGAAAGAAACCGGTGTGCGCGTGTAGGCTACGCATTTCAGCGCGTGCTATTGCGCTCGCGTGCTTCTCTTTTCTCTCTTTTTTTTTTTTTGTTTTTTTTTTGAGATTGCATCAAAGCGAGCTGGACTTTTTTTTAACCAGCAACCACCAGCACCAGTAAATATCATTAAACCAGAAAAATGATATGAAACTCTTTTGATCACGCCTAGACAAAAGTACTGCTCTTTTACCGGAGCAGCGCGCGCCAAAAAGTCACGTGCCAAGTTTTTTTGTTGTTTTGATTGACAAGTTGTCAGAAGGAATCATTGTGCTCGGCCATACGACACTAACTATTAAAGAGGTAATAGTAATAATAATAATAACAATAATAATAATAAATTGTATGATCCGATGAAGTTCTCTGTAAGAGAATATTTAGGGAAGGAGTCTCCAGTGTCAGAGGTAAAGCTGTAACTCTTCCTGACAGGAGTTTACGGTTTATTCGTAACATGACGAGCTGCAGGGTTTTTTAGTTGGTGAGGGAACGACTGTTTATAGCTGCTATAACGTAAGTGAGAACTTGTTTTATGGATGTTCCACAATGTTAAGTGTAACTACAAATGGATAAAAACTATGATGCGTTGTTCTTTAATAAAAACAAAATTTGTAACTGTCGCCAAATCGCTGTAGTATAAGAGAAATAAAACTCTTCAGGATGTGCCGTTAGAGCAAAACGCCGAGTGACAGAGTGGTGTGATGAAACGATTAGTTTCCTAAAACCGCGTGTCCCCAAGTGTTTTATTCCTCTTACACCACACCAGTTTGCCAGCCATTACAATTTTTATTAATTAAACATCATAAGTTGTACATCATGAGTGCTTCAGAGTGCTCTCTCTCTCCTTTCTCTCCCTTTCTCTTCCTCTCTCTCTCTCCTTTCTCTCCCTTTCTCTTCCTCTCTCTCTCTCCTTTCTCTCCCTTTCTCTTCCTCTCTCTCTCTCCTTTCTCTCCCTTTCTCTTCCTCTCTCTCTCTCCTTTCTCTCTCTTTTCCCCTTTCTCGCTCACTCTCTCTCCCTCCTCTATCTTTTCTCCCTCTCTCTCTCCTTTCTCTCCCTTTCTCTTCCTCTCTCTCTCCTCCTTTCTCTCTCTTTTCCCCTTTCTCGCTCACTCTCTCTCCCTCCTCTATCTTTTCTCCCTCTCTCTCTCCTTTCTCTCCCTTTCTCTTCCTCTCTCTCTCCTCCTTTCTCTCTCTTTTCCCCTTTCTCGCTCACTCTCTCTCCCTCCTCTATCTTTTCTCCCTCTCTCTCTCTCCCTCTCTCTCTCCTTTCTCTCCCTTTCTCTTCCTCTCTCTCTCCTCCTTTCTCTCTCTTTTCCCCTTTCTCGCTCTCTCTCTCTCCCTCCTCTATCTTTTCTCCCTCTCTCTCTCTCTCTCCCTCCTCTATCTTTTCTCTCCCTCTCTTTCTCTGTCTCTCTCTCTCATTCTCATTGTTCCGCCGTCTTTGTTTTTCTTCCGTCCTCTCTCTCTCTCTCTCTTTCTCTCTCTCTCTCTCTCTCTCTCTCTCTCGCTCGACCCTCCACTTCCCTCGTGCTTCCTGAGCCGCTGTGACATCCGTCTGCATCGCCCCGGGCCTGTTGTTTTTGTTCCCGAGCTTTGTGTGTGTGTGTGTGTGTGTGTGTGTGTGTGTAAATTTAGAACGTTCGTCAGAGCAGTGTGCTCTGTTCCACCAGCCTCTCTCTGTCTCTGTCTCTCTCTCTCTCTTTCTCTCTGTCTCTCTGTCTCTTTTCTCTTTTCTCTCTGTCTTGGTCTCTCTCAGTTTTCCTCATATCTTTTTATCTGCGTTTTAGATTTTTTTCTCTGTCTCTTGTCCCCTCCGGCTTCCACTTAGGCTAAAGTGTGGGATGTGTCCGGCTGTGCTAGTTCGTGTGTGTGTGTGTGTGTGTGTGTGTGTGTGTGTGTGTGTGAGTGAGTGAGTGAGTCAGTGAGAGAGAGAGAGAGAGAGAGAGAGAGAGAAAATGAGTGATGTGTTGATTGCGATCCCTCGCCTGAAGCTGTGTTTATTGAGGGAGATTAAAAGTGGAGGAGGATTGGTTTTGTGTGTGTGTGTGTGTGTGTGCGTGTGTGTGTGTGTGTGTGTTGGAGGGGGTCTCATGCCTTTACTGCATTCCACCACTACTTTTCTCCTTCTTCGTCCCTTTCTCTCTATCCGTCTCTCTCTCTCTCTCTCTCTCTCTCTCTCTCTCTCTGGGGTGTTAAATGCAGCTTTATTGTCTGTATAATGCATCGCTGGGCTCCTCAGGCTGCCAACGCACCACGTGTGGGAGTGTGTGTGTAAGTGTGTGTGTGTGTGTGTGAGAGAGAGAGAGAGAGAAAATTTCCATGCCGGTGCAGAAATCTGCCTTTCGGTAGAAATTAGAAAGGAAATGAAAAACACGCCGACATCACTGTGTTGCTAATTGCTTGTGTGTGTGTTTTTAATCTGGTATGTTTTTGAGTGTGTGTGTGTGTGTGTGTGTGTCCGGGCTTGCAATAGTGGTAGCGTAAGTTGTGCGTGCGTGCAGTCGGGCTTCATTAGTGGCGCCTGTACGCTCGTCTTGTTTCGGAGCACATGCACACAACATGCCGTATCCTGGAAACCGAGTAAGCGGGTGAGCAGGGGGAGGGGGTGTATCACTTGGGAGAAGAGTGTGTGTGTATGTGTGTGTGTGTGTGTGTGTGTATGTATACACATACAGCCTTCCAAAACAAGTCAGCAGTTCTGTGAAATCCGTGTTATCCCACAAGTCTTCTCACACCAATAGGCCACGCCCCCTGAACTGTGATTGACAGCTCAGCTCCCCAGTCAGCTTGCTGTAACTGCTCCCCAATGAAAATAACTTATATTAAAAGGTCCGGTTTTATTGAAAGGGGAGCTGCAGCTTGCAGAGTCCTGTGTGTCCACTTTTCCTTTATGCTGTGTTTCATTATTTTCGCTCCCTATTCCCCTGTCCCTTACGTTCAAAATTCAAGGGCACTACGTAGCGCACTAGTAAAGGATGGCGTTGTACGCTAACATTTCTTTGACTGTACGGTCACATGATGAACCCCATCATCAGTCCGCAACGTTCACACTAACAAGTGACAAGTCCCTGGTGTATTTTGTAGTTTGTTTTTTTGTCGGTTGTAGCCTGCTCCTGTTCCGATCAGAAATAGTAGTAGCTATGTATTGCTTCTAAAGCTAGTTAAACTAGTTAAACACGAATTAAATAACGCACTAATCACCGTGAAAATCAGTTTGTGTTACGTTCTAGATTTTGTACTAGCTTTGTTGGCAGATTAGCTAGCTGTAGCTAGAAACGTCGGACCACACGTGCCACAGGATTGGTCCGAGGAATCATTCGAACCGGTCATTTGGATTTGTCTCTTTACCACGTCATACCTCATTTGCATAGAATCCAGAAAATCTCATTTCAAATGACACCAAAATTGCATTTGTGTCACGTCCATACGTAGAAAATACGCTCACTAGTGTGAACGTGGGTTTGCATTTAGCAATTGCAGTGCATTCTGGGATTTCAGGAATCTTCTCTACTGTGCTTTCAGACATGAACCACAAAAGGGTGTGCTTCCTAGACAGCGCATTAACTACGTAGTTAACGTGGTCTCGATTTGTCTGTAACACAAACTCTCTCTTGGCCCCGCCCCCTCTCTTTGCACAGGAGGTAGTGCTGTACTGTTTGGAGAATAAAGTGTGTGATGTGAATCACCGTGACAACGCCGGTTACTGCGCACTGCATGAAGCGTGCGCCCGTGGCTGGATCAACATCGTGCAGCACCTGCTGGAGCACGGAGCCGACATCAACTGCAGCGCGCAAGACGGCACTAGGTACACACACACACACACACATACACACACGCGCACACACACACACACGCACACACACACGCACGCACATCTTACTCTCTCACACATTTATTCAGTCACACTTTAAGTGAGTCATGAATTCAGGCTTTCGACATGGGAAGTAACACTCACAGCTGACTCACTGTTCTGGATAAAGTTGTGAAAAAACTGTTGCTAGGCAACTGGGAAATATGGAGCCAAGGTTAAGCTATTTAACAGGTAGCTGTGTGGTTTTTGTTTTTTTGTTTTTTTAAATGAACAATCAAGACCCAGTGACAATAGAAACGATATAAAACCATCCAGAATGTCAACATTTACCGCAAATGTGTTGGAAAATTACCAAGAAAACATTTGCTGTTCTGGTTAAAGTTGTGAGAATGCTGTTGCTAGGCAACTGGGAAATACGGAGCCATGCTTAAGCTAGTTTCCAGCTAGCTGTGTGTTTTTTATGGACAGTAAAGACTCAGTGAAAGTGTAAAGGATACAAAACCATCTAGAACATCAACTTTTACCTCAGATGTGTTAGAAAATTACTGAGAAAACACTTCCTTTCAGTAAAATTACACAGAAATGATACTTAGCATTGACTTTCGTTTGTTCCGCCATATTGAGAAACGTTGAGGGAAATAAATTTTCCAGAAGAGTTTTAACACAGTTATGACTAGTCTATAAACTATATATGGTACAAACTAGTACTCACGTGCCTTGTTGAATACTGGAATTCCTTTTCTGTTTTGTGGGTGTGTGTTTCTGAGTGTGTAACTCCAGCGTTAATTACACAACCCACATGCGCTCACGCACGCGTACACACACACACACACATACACACACATACCCGGAGCGTGTAATTACACGGTGAGTAATAACAGGGTGTGTGTGAGCGTCGGATAATTAGAGAGCGCGAGATCGATCAGGACAGACGGGTCAGTCTTCACATCGCTTCACGTTTAACTTTTAACACTTCACAGTCGTGCTAAAAAACACCGCACTAATTAGCCACGGTGCTGTTTACAGCCGTACGATAAAGCACGCCGACAATTAATGACCGTAATTACGGTCGCGTTGTAATGTGAATTTGGCGACATGACGATCTGGAAATATCGTCGGTTTATTCTGATTTAACACGATTGAGAAATATTGCGGGAAAACTTGTTTAATATTTAGTATTGTTTATTTCATTCTGGTGTTCTGAATATTGCCTGCCTGATAATAAATATGTTCTTTAAAATCAAATTATTTAACTGCTTATATGTATTAAATATATATATATATATAAAATGTGTGTGCATATATACACACACAAATATCTGTTAGCTAGAATTTATTTAAATATATTGATTCAAATTAATCACAGATCATTGTTTTTTATTTGTATTTTTTCATGTATTGTTTTTATTTTTTCAATTTTGTTTTTAATTCAATATTTTTTTACTTAAAACTGGAAAAAAAAATCGTTGTCAGCATATGACATTGTGTCAATAAAAACAAATTTTATTTGTATTATTTTACATTGGTTTTAAATTCCAGGATGCTTTTTTAACATTTTTTACATTATCATTTTTATTACATTATTTACATGTATGATTTTATGCTTTTGTTTTATTAATATTTAATCATTTTGTGATCCCGCTATCATATGAAACTGGGACATGTGAGTCACGTTCATGTGTGGGGTTCTCTAGTGAGACTTGTTAAATGAACCGTGTGTGTGTGTGTGTTGCACAGGCCTCTACACGACGCAGTGGAGAACGATCACCTGGACGTTGTGAGGCTCTTGTTGTCGTACGGCGCCGATCCAACGCTCGCCACGTATTCGGGCCGCGGCCTGCTCAAGATGACGCACAGCGACGTCATGGAGACCTTCCTCTCCGGTCAGTACCTTCCTCTCTCTCCCTCTCTCCCTCTCTCTCTCTCTTCCTCCTTTTTATCCCTCTTTCCTGGGTGTGGCTTCGTAGGAGGTGGTTACTAAGCAACTGCTGCCTGTCAGAACAATAGCTTAGCTTAAATATTTGTACATTTAGAACCTTAGCTTAAATTAAAAAAAATAAAATAAAAAATGTGCGTTCACTGCTTCAGTGTTGTTATTTAGGCAAACGGATAATTCCAGAAAACTATGACTCGTGTGTGTGCGCGTGTGTGTTGCCGATTGCATTATTTGGGAAAACCATGTGTGCTTGGGTGTGTGTTATTTGGAACAGCTGTGTATATTCTGTCTATGTGTGTGTGTGTGTGTGTGTGTGTGTGCGTGTGTGTGTGTGTGTGTGTGTGTTTCTCTCATGGTGGTATTTGGGAAAGCTGAGTGTTTCCCCAAAGGAGCCATTTTAGCGAACCATCTGTGTGTGTGTTTGTGTGTTTGCTTCTGATTGTGTTATCTGGGAATTGTTTGTGTGTGTGTGTGTGTGTGTGTGTGTGTGTGTGTGTGTGTGTGTGTGTGTCTGGTTGGTTTGGCTGAGCAGTAATCTGGCCTCCTGTCGTTATCTGCGCCGGAACATGGTGTCACTCTACAAGGTTTTACGTGTGTGTGTGTGTGTTAATCTCAAATGGGTTTGGGGATTTTTTTTTTTACTCAAAACCTGAAGGGAACTAACTTCTGAAAACAGACATGCACACACACACAGAGACACACACACACACACACGCACACACTCTACAGAGCTTTGGCTTGATATTAGTATATGATGTGAAGCGTGCAGTGGTCTTAGATGCCGTTTCATTGGCTGAAATCTATCACATGGTGCTCACACTGCTTTCTCACACACTCGTCATACTCGTGTATGATTAAACTGGAAAATAGTTTTGAATGATTAAAACCAGGAAAACTGTTTGAAGCCCACGAGTTTGCATGAGTTTCGTGTTAATTTGCCTAAACAGCATGTTAGCTAAACACACACAGCTAGCTGGTTAGACACACACACACACACACACACACACACACACACACACACACACACATTAAAAACACGACTAGCGAGATGGCTAGTTTAGAGCTGGAGCACACATTCAGGTGTGTGTGTGAGGTGAAGGGCTCTCAGTGGGAGATGAGCCCTCCACTGAGCCCTCCACGCATTCAACCGTGCTCCACGCGAGTGTGTGCGCGCGAGTGTGTGCGCGCGAGTGTGTGCGCGCGAATGTGTGTGCGCGAGTGTGTGTGCGCCTTCTTAGTCACGTGGAGCTGCACCGAGCCCTTTGAGGCAAAGCAATCAGAGCGCGCTCTCTCTCTCTCTCTCTCTCGCTCTCTCGCTCTCTAATCACTTCTTCCTACTTAGCATTTAAAACGTCCCCCTCCACCCCGTCTGCCATTTAAAGCCTCGCTCTCCTGGTCTGTGTCGCTCTCTCTCTCTCTCTCTCTCTCTTTCAGTCTTTCTCTCTTTTTGTCTCTTTCCCTGTCTTTCTATCTCTCTATCTATTTACTTAAGTCTTTCTGTTTCTCCCTCTATCTACTTATCTGTCCTTCTCTCTCTCTGTCTACCTATTTGTCTCTGTCTCTCTCCCTCCCTATCTGTCCCTCTTTATCTGTCTACTGCTTACTCTTTCTCTCTCTCCTTCTGTCTCTCTGTGTCTCTCTCACTATCTACCTATCTGTCTCTTTGTCTCACTCTCCCTCGCTTAACGAATGCTCACAAACTGTGAGAACGTTTCGGATCGGTCGCTCTAGTAGCCACATCCTTTGAAGTTCTCTGTCTCCTTGAGTGTCATTTTAACCGAAGAAAAGGACCTCCGGTGATCAGCAGGGTCTTCGAAATCTTCGAAGATCATAACTTCTAAAAATTTTTAATTATGTTTATTTGCAGTCACTCACGAGTTTGCCATTTAATGAAGGATCCTACACTAGCAATAGCTAATTTTGTGTTGCTGAACACAACTAGATTACTGGTCACTGACTAAAATAGCTAGCTAGCTAAATAGCTATGTAAGACCGACTAGTGAGTTAAAACTGTGAGCTCACATTAGTTGTGTTACTTTATAAAAATCGGTAGATAAACAGTAAATAAATAAATACAGTACGCAATTCATATTTCGTGCATAAATTTACATTTCCTCAACTATCTAGCGTTACTGTCACTTCGCTGATTTTTAGCTAGCTGTGAAACCGGTATATAGGGTATGACAAAATAGCTTGTACACCCTACGTAGTGCACGTATATAGAGAATAAGAAGTCATTTAGCATTCGATCCACTCTCTGGTCTGACGATGACGGTTACCGTCCACCTTTCCACCCTTCTTATGGAAATACGTGCTAAAAACCTCTGATATTTCAGCCACAAATTATTTCTGGCGTTGTTTTTCGGGCTGTAACTGTAACGTCCGTGATTTAAAACGTCAGGTTCAGGTTTGCGGTTCTGATTTTGAGGTCTGGTCTTTTGAGGGTCAGCAACATGGCCGCCGAGTGGACAGAGTTTACCGTGAGAGGTTTTAATGTCCGCGCTGGCAGGAAAAGTCGGAGCGAGTGGCGTCTACTTTCTGTCATCTCTAATCGTCTCTAATCTGTGTCTCTGTCCCTCCAGACTACTTTGCAGACCTGCAGGGCCGAGAGGACGACGACCCCGGCGTGTACTGGGAGTTTTACGGCAGCGCTGTGTGTGGTGAGTGCTGATTTTCTCGTCCTCCCTCCCTCTCTCTCTCTCTCTCTCTCTCTCTCTCTCTCTCTCTCACACACACACACACACACACACACACACACACACACACACACACGCACACGAGCGTGAGCAGAATCACTGAGAGGGACAGACGCAGCCCAAGGGCAAGTCTGAGTCTTCCTCATCTGTCCGAGAGACAGGAAGTGAAAACAGAAGTGCGTCTGCTTTCATCATCTCGCTCTGCCTGTCTGTCTCTCTGTCTGTCTCTCTGTCTGTCTCTCTGTCTGTCTCTCCAATAAAACAGAACTTGCTGTCCTTTTCCCCCCAAAACATGCACACGGGGGTACATTTAAAAAAAAAAAAAAAAAAAAAAAAAAAACTTCTCAGGCTGCCATGTGTCAGTGACCTGTGTGTGTGTGTGTTCGGGGGTGTGGGGTTGTCAGCTCTTCAGTTGGTCTCAAACAGGCGCAACGCTGCCAAACACTTTTGGGAATTCCTGGAATATTTGAGAAAATGAGACAGAGACTAGGGATCAGTCATGGCTGGAGAGAGATAGGCATAGAGACAGATGGAGAGAGAGAGAGAGAGAGACAGACAGACAGACAGACGGCTATTTTTGGGAGCCTCTCTCTGCTAAAGCGCCGCCTCGGAAAAACCCTGACTATAAAACAGAGAGAGACTGAAAGAGAAAAAGGGGGGGGTCTGATTTTCCCCTCGTTCGCTTTGAGGCTTTGCGCTGAAGCCAACACGCACTGGAAAGAGTGAAGAGCTTTCACACACACACACACACACACACACACTCTCTCATCGTGCAGTGCAGCTTAATGGAAGGCAGCGTTAATAGGAGCCGGCGTAGCGCGAGCGACGTGAGAAGGACTCCGGAAAAGCAAGTGAGAGAGAGAGAGAGAGAGAGAGAGAAGGGGCGGAAGAGAGGGAGCGAGTGAAGGACAGAGGAAGGGAGGGAGAGAGGAAGTGGGGGGTGGGGGGGGCGTCCTCTGGGAGAGAGCGGTGGAGCGGAATGTTCAGGAAGCTCTCACGACAACAACACCTGCGTGAGCGAGCGAGCGAGACAGAGAGAGAGAGAGAGAGAGAGAGCACAGTGAGAAAGAGTGGCCCATCGAGCGAGCGCCGGCGATATTTTCCGTAGTCGACAGGAGGTGTCACTTCCTGGTGGGTAGGTCACGTGAGACGAAGCACACGTGTGGGCGACTTTTCATAGTAGCAGTGTTGCAAAATTTTCGAAGTGAAACATGGTGTCGCAAGTTGTTCAAGACAGAGAAAAATACCAAATCGTTCAGCGTTTGCAGTAACGTCTCAAAAAAAATCAAGAACAAAAGTAGCTGTCATGCCTCTAGCGGTCCGGATGTCATTTCACGTGGGATGGGAACGCGTTGGTTCCGTGAGCAGCTAATATTAGCTAGCTAGTTTACCATTTTGCCCCATAAACATAAATGCATGCTCGTAGTTTAATGAGGTTAATGTTGGTCTTGTGGTTACAATCTGCACCATAAAGTCTGAATCTACATGAACATCAGAATTTGTTCAGGATAAAGTGGGTGGGGCTAACCTTGTGTAAGTTTCACTCTGACCAATCACAAGTGAACAGCGTTATCAAAATCAGAGCAAGTTAGTAAGTGAAACGTAGCGAGTACAAAAAGCTAACCTAGTGAGTATAAGAAGTGAACCTAGCATAGCCTACTATACACGGTGAACTGTAATTGTGGATTGGTGCAACCCGGGACAGTGAAGCATGTGGATCAATCAGTAGAAGGTTCCCAGTTCGAAAACCACCTAGAAAAGCGTAGCGCACACACAACGAGATGAAATGGTTCTGAAGTGTCCTTATTTTTTAATCAAGGACGACCCGAGATGAAGGAAATCGACAGGAAGCTTCTCTCAGTTGCCGCTCTCGTTTGGAGAGGCGTGAGATGGAGGGAGCGGTAATAAAGTTTGCGAGCGAGGGGGAGGGAGGCACGGCGAGCGGAGAGCTGAGTGGGGGAGGGAGCAGCTGATAACAGTGCGAGCCCTCTAAACAAATGAGGCTTTGTACCGCTGCCCTATCACACACGCACACACACACACACACACAGAGCTTTATTCACGTCACATGGGTGCAGCTATTCAAGGCCAAGGTCTTTTACTGTGTGAGTGTTCATGTGTGTGTGTAAAGAGGATTTGAATATGTGTGAATATCAGGTGACTGAACAATAAAATACTATAAAAATACATTTATAGCAGCTGAGTCAGCACAATAAAACTGAAATCTGTTTGTGCAGCACTGGATCATGTGCAAAATTTTATAGAAATTAAATAATGACTCGAGTATTAACAGGCCACACCTACTTGACTGGCAGTGATCAGCATATAGGCCACGCCTCCATAACCACCTGTAGAGAGATCGACGGGCACAGAGGCTACTCCTCAGTCACCTCCTTTTACACACACCACGTTCACACACAGGCCACGCCTCCTTCGCCACCTGTACCGAGGCTGATAGGCACAGAGGCCACGCCTCTTTCTGAGAATGATTAGCCTAAAGGCCACACCTCCTTTATCACCTGTACAGTGACACAAGCACAGAGGCCACGCCTCTTTCACTTCCTTTACCGGGTCTGACAGCGCACTGGCTCAATTATATGAACATAACTCTGTTTTGGATTTGCATATGCATGAAGTATTCATGAATATGTTCTTGAACATTGATGATTCAATGTACCATGTTATATCCATGAACATTACTTATATTGTCTCTCTCTCAGAGCCTGCTGAGGACGCTGCAGCGTTTGACGTCCTGGCCGACCCTCCTGGTCCGGAGGAGGACGATGAGGAGGAGCAGAGGGACGTGTTTGAGTTTGAGTTCTCTGACCGACCGCTGCTCCCCTGCTACAACATCCAGGTGTCCCTCTCACAAGGGTGAGTGTGTGTGTGTGTGTGTGTGTGTGTTTGCATTGGATTGGTGTTCCGCCCGCATTGTGCTATACTTCAGAACTTAAGAAACACAGTAGGAGTGGAACTTGGTAGACTTTCTAGAACCTTATGGAACGTGAACGGACAATACACTCTCTGTTTAAACAGTTAAAGCTAAGCTGTTGCTAGGAAACTAAAAATATGTACGGCAAGCTTAAGCTAGGTAACGACTGAGGCAAACGATTTATATTTGGGTTTTCATACCGACAGCATAAAAGACACTATAATGTTGGAAACAAGGCAAAACTATCACGAACTATGAGGAGTCAGACTGTTGCTAGGCAACTGGGAATTACAGTTGCTAAGCATAAGATAGCTAATGATTGAGACTATCAGTTTGCTAAATATCATGTAACCTTTAAATCGTTCATATAAACAATGATAGAATGGCAATGGAAACTAGACAAAACTACGCAAATGAACTCGGCCTGTTATCGACGTGTCCTTGCTGTCAAACTTCCTACATCTCAGGTCACACTTCTTGTGGCTAGTTACGGTTAGCTAGACATTCCTGAGCAATCAGATCGTCATTAGTCAGTGTAATGGAGAATCTGGCAGTCGCTTTGATTGATTTGTTCAGTAAACATTGCCACAGAGTGGTGACTTTTCCAGAACATGGCAACGCCCCTGCTATGTGTAGCGTAAAAGAACTTGGAGCAGAACGTGGGAGAGAGGAAGTACGGTACACTGTTGGATTGGCGTTAGCATTCAGACTGAACGAGACACGGGGGAGAGCGGAAGACGGAAAAACACAAACTGAAACAGATACAGAGAGATCTAGAAAGAGATCAAAAAAGACAGGTTGATGGAAAGAGAGAAAGAGACAGACAAAAAAACATGGACTGAAGGCGGAAGAAAGAAAGATGCAACATACACAGAAGGAGGACTGAAAAAGCAACAGACTGAAATACAAAAAAAGAAGAGTGTAAAGGAGTGACGGAACAAGAGACAGAGAGCCCAGAGGTGACAGACGAGTGAAAAAAGAGATGAGCTGAGAGAGAACGAGTGAACTGAAACAGAACTGAAAGAGACAGACAGGAAGGGGAGACTGAAAGAAGATAAGATGGAAAGAAAGAGGTAGAGAAAGTGTCTGAAAGAGATAGCGACAGACAGAACGGCCTGTCTGCGAGAGAGAGAGAGCGAGAGAGAGGAGGGGGGGAGAAAGTGAGAATGAGAGGCAAATAGAGAGATGCAGAACTGAAAGAGAGACACAGAGAAAGAGAAATAAATAGAGAGACAGCCAAAGAGACGCATGTAGGCACACAGAGAAAAATTCAGAAAGGCATCCTGCGAGACACAGAGAGACACCTGAAAGAGATGGGCTGAGAAAGTGGGACAGGGACATATGGAAAAAGAGATGCAGAGAGAGACACCGAGAACGAGAGACACGTGGAGAGACAGAGAGTGAGACTGCCAGAGAGATGGAGAAAGAGAGACACATGCAGAGAGAGAGAGAAAGTGATACACAGAGACAGAGCTAGAAAGACAGAACTGAAAGAGACAGGCTGAGAAACATGGAAAAGAGATGGCCTGAGCAAGACAGAAAGGCAGAGAGAGAGAGAGAGAGAGAGAGACTCTGACTGACTGGTAGACAGAACAGAAAGAGAGAGACAGGCAGAGAGAGAGAGAGAGACACGGTTAGACAGAACTGAAAGAGACAGACAGGCAGAGAGAGAGAGAGAGAGAGAGACACGGTTAGACAGAACTGAAAGAGACAGACAGGCAGAGAGAGAGAGAGAGAGAGAGAGAGAGAGAGAGAGACACGGTTAGACAGAACTGAAAGAGACAGACAGGCAGAGAGAGAGAGAGACACGGTTAGACAGAACTGAAAGAGACAGACAGGCAGAGAGAGAGAGAGAGAGAGAGAGAGAGAGACACGGTTAGACAGAACTGAAAGAGACAGACAGGCAGAGAGAGAGAGAGAGAGAGAGAGAGAGAGACACGGTTAGACAGAACTGAAAGAGACAGACAGGCAGAGAGGCTCCGCACGCTCGAATCCCAGCGACGTGCCGCTAAACAGACACGGCTAATTACCTCCCACTCCGTCTCCGTCCCAGCTTTACTGACACACACACACACACACACACACACACGCTAGCTCGCTCTCAGCTGCTGCGCTCGTCGTTCTGTGTAATTTTCGCTTCCCCTCCCCCGTCTCCGTTCTATCTCCATCCTTCTCTCGCTCTCTCTCTCGCTCGCGCTGTGCGCTGCCGGCTGATGCAGTATTAATGGCTCTCTTGTGCCTCCGGGGCCTCTCCGCTCTGCCCCACACACACACACACACGCACACACACACACACACACACACTCTCCTCGCATTTCCTCCCTCCCTCGCTCCCTCTCTCTCTCCCTATTCATCCTGCCGGCGCTCAGCAAGACCCACACACCGCCTCAAGTGCCATCGACCGAGCGCTGCCTGTTACCGCTCTCTCCCCCGTGTGTGTGTGCGCGTGTGTGCGCGTGTGTGTGTGTGTGTGTGTGCGCGCGTGTGTGCGCGTTCACATCAGACAGGCTTTGTCTCGGCTTTTTGTGCGTCTGTAACCTATTGTATTTCAGGGCGAGCGAGAGGCCAAGCATCTTTTGTGCATTTGAGGCTGCTTTCGTAATTTTGTGTGTGTGTTTTTGTGTGCGCCTGTGAGACAGAGAACATCTGCATAAACTTGGTTTTGACGTCGGATGCGAAAACACACTCTTGCTACGGAAGGAATGAAAAAAGCAGAATCCACCCACCAGCTTTCCTCCAGCCAGAGCAGCTTTAGAGCAGAACGTCTCTGCAGCATCGTAGCTTTCGATCTAACACTGCGCTCTTGTCTACAACGAACGCTGTCTAACACCAGCGCTGCACCGCGAGAGTTTATTCTAACAGTTTCTTCACTGAATTTATCATTTTTAAAAACAGACGCATTACATGACTGAGCTTACGTAACAGCGCATTCCTGTCATGTCTGAATTACAGTCGTTTTACCTTTCCCTTTTGTAAGAAAGCGTAACACAACTCTCAAACATGTCTTCTCCGTCTTCCTGAATTTACCGAAAAATCGCGACAGGGACTGAAGCGACATCAGCGGCTTCCAGTTAGTTAGGATTTAACTCCAAGCATCTCGCACACATTCTCTTAAGATGACCTCACAACATGTTATACAGTATAACGTAGTCTAGCTACAAATTTAGCTAGCTAACTGATCGCTATCACCAACACAAAAGTGTCCATTTTGCTGTCGTTTGCTTTCCCATAGAATCATTTTCCAAGTACAAAGTTAAGTAGAACCTCAAAGTCATCATCTCGTAATTTGCGTAATTCCGACGTGACGTAAACAATAATAAACTTTACCTGGTGGAAAAGCTAATTCACTTGGAATGAGGGCGGGAACACAAGGCATCCCTTCGCAATAGTTCATTTCGCTTGGAAATAATGATTCCTACGATTTTCGCATCTCATTCATGAAAATATTTTTACTGTCGTGACATCATCAATACAAGTGTAGCTTAATGTTATCAGCAGTAACAAATTAAAATTTCCGATTGAGTGTATACTGCAGTAGCAACATATCGTTATGTTCTTCGTAATTAGCATCCATACTTGCTACGCTGTGTTTGGTGGTTGACTCTGCTAGCTAGCTAGCTTGCTTTTCACATCTAGAATTTTTTTTGTGGCATCACACTTACAATAAGTTAGATTTTTTTTTTTATCATATATATATGGTCACCTTTATATCGTTCTAGCTTCTGAAGTTCTGAAGTATTGGAAATTGATGTACAGAAAGAATTTGAAATCTTGGACGTAACAGAAGTCTTCTATCAGTCTTCTCCACCACATTTCTAAAGTTCTCACTTTTTTTTTTTCCCCCTCAGGCCCAGAAACTGGCTGCTGCTCTCTGACGTGCTGAAGCGCCTGAAGATGTCGGCTCGCACCTTCCGCTCCACCTTCTCGCACATCGAGGTGGTGACGATCGCCGAAGCCGAGTTCTACAAGCAGGTGTCGCTCAGCCCGCTCTTCTCGTGCCCCGAGGAACTTGACGGCTTCCTGCCTGACAGCAAGGAGCTGCTAGACCTAGTGGAGATCAGCGCCGAGCTCGCTGCACTGCTCGGCTCCTCGCTCGAGTACCTGGACAACCGCTGGGAGCCGCGCTCATGACACTACAACACGCTAACACGGACTTCTTCCAGGAGTGTCAGAACCACGGACAATGAGGAGATTAACATTTCCGCCAGCGGAGGCGTTTGGAACTCCTTAGATAAAATGAATGCTTTCAAAACCTGTACAAAGTGTACATAGCGCAAGAGGACGAATCTCGGACGTGGATTACTCTCCCAGCTACGTGGAGAAACAGACTCAGTCATAGAGAAGAACTTTTGTTTGAGATGTTTTATAAAAATATACATATATAAATATACAATCGCTGTATTTTATTTGTGATTATATATATAGATCTAAATATAAATATATATATGAAGTTTTTTTCCGTTGAATTCTAACCGCTAATCTGCGGGAGACTAGCGTACAACTGTGTGTGCGGTAGTTTGTGACTTAAACTAGTGCACTTCTTGATGGAGTTCCCTCGTTTGTTTGTCCTCCCGGGACAATTTCAGCAAAGTTTGAGTTTGGAGCGTTTTTTTGTTTTGTTTTGTTTTGTTTTGTTTTGTTTGTTTGTTTTTTGGTCCTAACTAGCAGACACAGTTTTGTAGGCTAGTCAGCTTTGTGAGCTTTTTTTTTTGTTTTGTTTTTTTTTTTTGTTTTTTGTTTTTTTTTTGGTCTCTTATTTATGATTACAAAAAAAAATTTAAGATATTTTAAATGTGGCTTTTCGGGGGTAAATATTAAAGATAAGTGTAAGATACTAATATTGAAGCTTTGTTAGGAAACAGGACACAGTCGAAGTTGTACATAATGAGGCAGAGATTTCAGTAACTTGTTTTCCGACTTGTGTGTCTATTGTTTTTGGAGACGTGTCGAAACTTTGTAATTTACATGCGCTATCATTTGTATTTATATTTTACAAAAAATTCCTTTAGATAAATGGCAATAAAAGATCCCCTCCATCTTGTATGAACTTGCTGACTCAATTTTTCCAATCTAGATCTAAAGTTTTCTAGGCAGTAACCAATCTAAAGGGAAAACACATTTTCCCAGTGTGTGTGTTAAGGGAATAAATAGGAGTGTGCAGAGTGTGCTGTGTCCACCATTAAAAGCAGGCAGCAGCCTTTCCCCCTGCCATCGCTCTGATCTATACCGGAACACCTGAGCTCCATTTCCTGTTTTGCAGGATAGAACCGGAAATGACTGGAGAATAGCCGGAAATGAGAGGACCAGAGCGGTGCTGTAGGGGAAATGGCCGTAGGGACAGAGTTTTGTTGAAAACCAGAGTGGCGATGGAAAAACGATGATACAGGCTGTTAGAAACTGATAACACACCCCACACAGGGACTCTATAACACTGGGGGAACTTTTCTCACACGGTAATATGATGTAGGCTAAACAATATATACACATCTGAATTTATGGCCTTTGGCAGACTTGCACGTCACCACTGAATTCTCGAACCTGATTGGTCGGAAGGTGCAGGTTCATTTTCTATAAAAGCAGCCGTGACAGTCATTCTGTTCCTATAATAACTACTCGTTCAAATGGAAGCTAAAGTATAAAAGTGTTTAAAAAAAGAAAGAAAAACATAATCATTGACATGGTGAAATTTCTGTAAGGAGACGGTTATTTAACATTTATGGAAGGAGTCTCCAGTGTCAGAGCTTTGTAACAGTATCAGAGGTAAAGCTGTAACATTTCTAAACAAGTCAACGCTTTACGGTTTCTCGATAACATGAGAATCTGCCTCTTTTTTTTAACAGAGGCTGGCGAAGGAACGATTGTTTACAGCTGCTATAATGTAAGTGAGAACAGGAACCAGCTTGTCTCGTGGACATTGCACAACATTAAATGTAACCATTAATGGTTAAAAAGCACTGCATGTAGTTCATTAATAAATTAAAATTAGCAGTTTTTGGCAAAACACTGTGGTATAAGAGGAATAAAACACTTCTGGTTGTGGTGTTATAGGAGAATAATCCACTTCTGGGTGCTAACTGGGTGCTTCACCACAACACCTTATCCTTGATTATTTTCCTACGACGGCATGCCATGTCGTGTTTTATTCCTTATATGCTTATATAGACATAATAAATATAACATATATTACATATTACAGTAAAGTATATTAGAAGATAAATACCTTTTAATAAGAAGCATCAATAATCAGTTGTTTAATTTGTTCAGCTGTTCGTTGTGTCTGAGGTAGCTACTGTGGAACTCAGGTTAGCGGTGAATGCTAAGTGTCATTACACGGTAATTTTAACCATATGGAGTGTTTTCTTTACAATTTACCAACACATCTGAGGAAAATGTTGCTGTTTTCAATAGTTCTGTCTAATTTCCGCTTTCGTTCCGTCAGTGTTTGTATGAAATATTCAAATGCTACGTGGTAGCTAGCGAAAATGCCTTAGTCATTAGCTAGCTCACGCTTAGCAGCCATGACCCTAGCAACAGTCACGATTTCATCCACTTCACGAGTCCTGACCTAGAGACATGTGTTCACCTTTTCAGTCGAAAATAAACTCACAAAAATGCTTTTCCATGCGTTTAACCTTGTAAATAACTTTAAACTGGATTTTAGCTGAATGTTTTGGGATTTTAAAAGGGTTTTTTAGGCTAAATCCTGCACCTAATGGAGCTGCTAAGCAGAAAGAGGAATATTCACTTTATTCATTTTATTCATTTCTGTCTCGCATTTCTCGTATCGAATTAATTAATTGATTAATCGATTAATTGGTTCATTAATAAATCTGCTTTATTTATTTGTTTATTTATTCATTTATTTAGGCTATTTATCTATCTACTAGTTTGTTTGTTTAGGCCATTTACTTATTTATGTATTTATTTATTTGTTTCTTTCTTTGTTTGTTTAGGCCATTTATTTTTGTTTGTTTGTTTGTTTATGACGTATGAACAGCAAACACTGACTTAAGGCAACAGCCGCTGGCCCGGTGGATCACGTGACTAGGCAGCGGGCGCGCGCACGCGATTGATCGGTGCACGAGTTCATCCCGGTCACTGCGGAAAGACAGAAAATCCCGCCGACGTGTTTTCATACGCGGAGGAGCCGCAGAGGGGGAAACAGACGGAGGAGGAAAAAATCATTTGGATTTAGTATTTTATAATATGAATAATCACTCTCTGTGTTTATACCGAGCTACAGTAGCCTACTGCTGTCCTCACTGCGCTCCACTGCTAAAACCAACAAATACAACAATCTACAATTAATGTTAAAATTAACATGAGTATATTAAAATAAATACAAATCATTAAAAAATTAGAATTTATTTAAGTAACATATAAGACCATGAATAACAACACCAGCAGGCTACGTTATTATTATTATTTAATCCTATAATAATAATAAAATAAATAAATAAATAAAAACACACCTATTGGTTTTATATTCCTAATATTGTCTAGAACAGGGGTTCTTAAACTTTCAGAGAGCATTTTATTTGTAAAATTAATAAATAAATAAATAAATAATCAAGCCAATAAACAAACAAACAAACAAACAAACAAATCAATCAATCAATCAATCAATCAATCAATCAATCAATCAATCAATCAATCAATCACAGACCTCTTAGTACAGATTTATTCTACAAACAAAAAATTCCAAAAATTAGCCTTGGCATATTGTGTACAATAACACTTACAACAATAACACTTACAACAATAACACTGAGAGTTGTTTTTTTTTTTTCTTTTTTTAATTTCTGACATTTCTGCCCATAGAACCCATTTAAAACCCCATTAAAACTGGCATTAGATTCAGTTTGACATTATTTCCAGCCACACACTGTGATGTTGTGATGTCCAACACTGTAATCAAATAAATAATAATAATGAAATAAAATAGTGACACCACTCTGAGAACCAGGGCTCTAGATCATTATTCCAGAAATGTGTGCTGTGAAAATGTGAAAACATTAATTAGCCATGCAGTTATTGCTATAATAAGCTAATTGTACTAGTTTTATATAATTTATATTGCCTATTAAAAACAAGATGATATGAAGCTGATAAGTTCAATTTTGCACAACAAAAAAAAAACTAACTATGGATGGGTGTAATTGTATTTATTAATATAAAAAGTGTAAAGAGAAAGAAGGAAAGGAATACGTGTGGCTGTACAGATAAGGACGAGGCCTGCTGATCCGCCGGACTCCATCTTTAAGCAGTCTATAGGGGAGAAAAGCGTCGGCTTCTAATTAAAAAACAATTCAATTACATTAGGCTCGGTAATTACACCCCTCCCTCCACGCGCAGATTCCGTGTCGCGATGGCTAATCCGCTCTTTATCTATTAGCCGTGACACTGAGGACACTCGACCGGTGGAGAGCGCGAGCGAGACCGAGAGGAGAGACGGAGGGCGAGCAGCTGCACGAGCGCTGACACATCTGTCTGCCTCGCCCGCGAGCGGAGCTGCCATACCGGAGCGTTTAAAAGGGGGGGGGGGTCAATTTACTACAGCTGCCAGGAGGTAAATTTGCATGTGTGTGTGTGTGTGTGTGTGTGTGTGTGACCTAAAGAGAACACTAAACATCCAAAGATTTTCTCATTTCTTCATTTTCTGTGCAAAGTAGCTAAGAAATACTCAGCTAGCCCTGCGGTTACTATAGCAACCAACAATCATTTGTGTGCCTTTTAGTTTGCCTCTTGTGGGCGTGGCCTTACCTGTCCAGCGTTTTTTTTGTTTGTTTGTTTACGTCCAAGAAAGTAGCTATATGTAGCTTCTATCTCTAACTATTTAAACACACATTACGCAACAACGCACTAATCGGTGTGAAAATTGTTAACGCACTGTGCCAGGATTCGTACCAGTTTTGTTGGCAGATTAGCAAAATAAGCTACCTGTAGGCTACTAGCTATGTACACTTAACGATCGCTGATTTTTCGCTCCAAGCTTTTTTTTTTGTCTTAATCACTCTGTAGTATACACACTTAAAGAAAGATCGTAGCCTATGTGACAGGATAAGACAAAACCACGGTTATATGTTTTTTAATTTTTGCGTCAAACAATAAACGCGAACTTAATCGCAGGTAGGAACTAAAGTTGTGAGCGGGGAACCGAAGAAACGTCGGACCACGCGTGCCATAGGACTGATCCGAGGAATCGTTTGAGACAAACGTTTGGATTTGTCGCCTTATGTGACATACGTAATTTGCACAGAGTTGAGAAAAATCCAATTCGAATGTCGCTTTGTTGCTGAAATCTCAGCTCTGAACGCAGAATAATGCAGCCTCCTAACCGCACGTGCACACCACGTATTTGCTAAAATGCGCATTTCCTCTATTTTGGATCTTTTAAGAGGATATCGCAACCAAAGGCGGCTATTGATCAATGATGCAAATTCCACCCAGTCGGGGTGATCAATCACGGGAGTTAACGCAAAAAAAAAAAAAAAAAAAGCCGGAGTGATTGGACCTTATTAAGGAGTCTACTTTGCACGTGACTGTTTCCGTGTTTCGGGGCACGGAGTTAGAAAGCTCTCGCGCGGATCGGGCTAAACGCTTCTAAACTCATTAATTCTGCGGAGGCCCTTCAGAGGCCCGCGCGCGCTCTCGGCGTCACGCGGTGCTGCGAACCAGCGAGCCAGATCGGCAGCGGAGGAGGAGGAGGGAGGGAGAGAGAGAGAGGGAGAGAGGGATGGAGAGAGAGAGAGAGAGAGAGAGAGAGGGGGGGGGGAGCGCGAGGCTGAAAGGACGGTATTATATTCTGCGGCGTGAAGGAAATCAGAGAGCGCGCAGGGGGTCTCGCGGGACCACGGCGGCGTGTTGTAATAGCACAGCGCGCGAGCTCGGCGATGCCGGGGCTGTTTTAAGTGCGCGTCGATGGAAGGGGGTTCAGAGGGGGGTGGAAAATGAGCGGCTCGAGGATTAGAGGGAAATGGGTAAGATGTGTGTGTGTGTGTGTGTGTGTGTGAGAGAGAGAGAGAGAGAGAGAGAGAGAGTAGATCCAGATGTTGTTGCCTTTGCCTCACACGAGGCTGCCGTCCCCGTGGGCTTCACCTGTCACAAACACGTCACAACTCATGACACACACACACACACACACACACACACACACACACGGGGTATTAGCAGTAGGACTGGGCGGGGCAGGCAGGATCAGGTGGGATTTGTTGCGGGTGAGAGAGTGCCGCTCTAACGGCGTGTTGACGGGGAAGGGGAAGTACACACACACACACACACACACACACACACAGCTCGTAGTCACGGCTCGTAGGAGTTTTGCTCTCCAGTAGGTAACACCGATCCAGCCATCTGTTGGTGCAATCAGAGTCTGGCGCACACACACACACACACACACACGGCGGTAGCCAAAGCTTTAAGGCTTGTGTGGCTGCGAGCTGGAACAAGGGCTCTGGCACTGAGCCAGAGAGAGAGAGAGAGAGAGAGAGAGAGAGAGAGAGAGAGAGAGAGAGAGAGAGAGAGCAAAAGAAGGAGAGATATGAGAGAATTGAATTTTAACAAGACTTTTATTACAAAAAAAAACCTCTCCTATTCACAATACACTCCTACAACACAGTAAGTTTAGGTGGGGGGGAGGGGGAGGAAAAAAAAAAAAAAAAAAAAAAAAAAAAAAAAAAAATCACAAAGTATGCATAAAAATCAGTTCACCCTCAAAAACAGAGCACAGAGCCTCATTACAACACCAAATACATTTAAAAGTGACAAAATCATCAATAGACTTATAATAAAGAAAATCAATCAAAACTCTTGACTTCACCAAGTTAAAAAACAAGGCTACTATGTTCTGATTTAAGTTTTGTTCTATTTTCTTTTTCCTACTTGTATAAATGGCCAGTTTTGCTTGGCCTAAGACAAAATTCAGTAGTTGACAGACAAATCTTTTCTTCCTCACATATTTGTACCCCAAAATAAAAGTCTCTAGAGAAAAGGTCTCATTACAACTCCTGAAAACATTACCTACAGCTAGAAATAGAGGTTGCAATCTACAACAATTCATAAAAGCATGAAAGATGGTTTCTCTGTCAGAACAGAAAGGACATGTAGAAGTAACCTCAGGGTTTAGAACTGAGATAAAAGCATTGACCGCGACAGCACCATGAATAATTCTCCATTGCAAATCACCTGTTCTCTTGGTCAACGGTGGTTTATACAAGGATCTCCACTCAGGTCTTGTGTTTTGATCCAGTTTAAAAACATCACGCCAGGGAGTATCAACTTTCCCATTTAAAACCTTTTTGCTAAAAACCAAAACACAAGACCTGTACAAAGATTTACCAGTACTTAAAAAGAAGTCTTTACACAGAGATGTAACATTTTCAATGAAAGGAGATGTAATCCCTTCAACATTTACAGACAGTAGTAGACAAGGAAAAGAGTCTTTAGGATCAGGAACTCGGGAACCAGCACAATACTCTGCTAGCAAGTCCATTTCAGTTGTCTTAAACGCCGCTTTCCATTTCATGAGCAACTGGGTAACCAGACGAATAGACCTGATTCCCAAATGTTGAGCTAATGCTGCTTTGTTCTTGAAATCCGGCCCTACAGTGTTCAGTAGCTGACTCAGAGTAATAATGTTGTGTTCAATCAGCAACCTACTAAGTCCAGGGAAAAAGGAACTGTCTGTTAGGTCCAACCGGGAGCCACAGATTAAAGGCTCCTCCAGTAACCAATGAAGAGAATGTGATTTTTCTGGTCGTTGAACAGCAAAGAGACTCCAAACTTTAAAAATGTTCTTGTAAAAAATTGGCAACGTGGAGGTGTCCAGTTTTAGGGGATCCATCAAAAAAAGTGCTTTGTCCAGCCCCAAACCTGCAAAACTACGTAAAATCAGGCATGAAACAGCACGCCAGCTAAAACGTGATGGTCCATCCAACAGTCTTTGCACAAACTGCAGACGAAAGGTTGCAATTCTGCTCTGGAGATGAATTAGTCCTTGACCACCTTCCTCCTTGGGCAAGAACAGAACATTTTGTGAGACCCAATGTAATTTATCCCAAAAGAAGTCCACCAGGGTAGCCTGGATTTTTGATAGCAGCTGCAAAGGAGGATCTACACAGGCAAACTTATGCCATAAGGAAGATGCCACCAAATTATTAATAACTAAAATGCGTCCTCTGTATGACAATTTTGGGGACAAAGACTTCCATTTTTCTAGGCGTCCTTTGACTTTTTCTATTAAACCTTCCCAGTTTTTCTGCACTGTTGTGTCATTGCCTAAAAAGACCCCCAAATATTTAAAACCTTCTTTTCCCCAATGTAAACCAGCAGGAAGTTTCGGTTTTCCACTTTTCCAGCTTCCTATCAGTAGTGCTTCACTTTTATTCCAATTTATATTAGCAGAAGATAAAACTTTAAATTTTCCAAGCAATTCAGATAAAACCTGTACATCATTTTGCTTACTGATCATAACTACTATATCATCAGCATACGCTGATAATAAGAAATTGCCATCACAGT
The DNA here is from genome assembly GCF_027358585.1 of Pangasianodon hypophthalmus. Taxonomy (NCBI): domain Eukaryota; kingdom Metazoa; phylum Chordata; class Actinopteri; order Siluriformes; family Pangasiidae; genus Pangasianodon; species Pangasianodon hypophthalmus. Next base: position 18,133,953 of record NC_069734.1, read on the forward strand.
TTGGCAAAGATATACCATGAAGTTTCATTCTTATTTGTTGTAACAAAGGCTCTATGGCCAAAGAATAAAGCATACCAGAAAGTGAACACCCCTGTCTGATACCTCTACAGGCTCCAAAAGGAGCACACAAACCACCATTGACCTTGAGAATGCTCTGAACATCACTATAGAGAACTTTCACCTGATCTATAAATTTTTTACAAAAACCAAAGGCTTTCAAAACTCTCCATAAATAAACATGTTCAACACGATCAAAGGCTTTCTCTTGATCCAATGATATTAAACCACAATCTAGATTTAGCACCTTAGAGACATCGAGAAGATCTCTAATCAGGGAAACATTATCAAAGATTGACCTACCAGGGACACAGTATGTCTGGTCAGGATGTATGACCTTGTCCATAACCTCTGCCAACCGATTAGCTAAAACCTTAGAGAGCAGCTTGTAGTCACTGCACAGGAGGGAGACCGGCCGCCAGCACTTGATGTCCGTCAGGTCACCCTTCTTGGGTAGGAGAGTCAAGACTGCTCTGCGGCAGCTCAACGGCAATAGCCCTCCGGCTAAACTGTCATTCAGTACCTCCAGCAAGTCTTCTCCAAGCTCTGACCAAAATGACTTATAGACGTCGACTGGCAGGCCATCCATCCCTGGTGCTTTTCCCAGCTCCATACCTTGGAGGGCCTTCCAGAGTTCCCCCATGGTCAAGGCACCTGAAATCTTTGCGTTAACTTCCTCTGACACTTGAGGAAGGTTGTCAAAGAAATCACTATCATGCCTATAATCTGGACTCAGTTCATTTTTATATAAAGACTCGTAAAAAGTGACTGCTCTCTTACGAATGTCTTTGGGGTCAGTCAGCAATACCCCAGATTCAGAACGTAAAGCATGAATAACCCTGTTCTGTCCATTTTTTCTTTCCAAACTGAAAAAAAACCTTGAGGGTACATCCATCTCATTTACACTTAAAAAACGTGACCTGACCAGAGCACCCTGTGTTTTAACCCCTAGTAGATCAGACAACTGAGTTTTCTTGTTTTTTATAAGAGACTCCACATTACTTTGATTCCCAGGCAAGTGAGCCAATTCTTGCAATTTTAAAATATCAGTCTCTAAGGTGTTCAAAGTCAGGGTTATCTCTCTAGTGATATTCTGGGAGTATTGTTGACAAAACTGTTTTATCTGAACTTTCCCAAAATCCCACCATTGCTGCAGTGTTCTAAAAGAATTCTTTGTAGTTTTAAAAACATCCCAGAAATTTTTAAAACTTTCTTTAAAACACTTATCATCCAATAAGGTGGTATTTAGATGCCAATAAGCACTCTTTGGCTTAATAGAGTTTAAAAAGATACAACACTGCACCATACTATGATCTGAAAGACATGATGGGATAATAACACAACTCTGAACAATACTACCATGATGTTTAAAAACATAAAACCTATCCAGTCTTGCCAATGAAATCGTGTTATCACGAACATGGGTCCAAGTGTATTGTCTTTGTTCTCCATTAAGCTGTCTCCAAATATCAATTAATTCATGTGTTTTTGTTAGCTGAACAAGACGTTGACGTGAAGGTAAATGGGGTTCAATGTGATTTCTATCCAAGTTGGACTCTGTGCAATTAAAATCACCACCCAAAAATAAATATTCATCAACACCAACATTTTGTAAAACAGAGCACAAAGTATTTAGAAATAGCATTCTTTCAACAGCTGAAGTTGGTGTATATACACAAATAAAAACAAATACAACATTTTCAAAAGAGGCTCTTACTTTCAAAAGTCTCCCTTTAATAACCTCTTCAATCTGATAAGAGCGTGGGCTGAAACTCTTAGCAAAAAGAATAGCAACTCCACCACTCAGTGAAGTATTGTGACTTAGAACAGCAATCCCATTCCATTCTACTGCCCAATCAGCAGCATTATTAACATCAGTGTGTGTTTCCTGTAACAGAGTGACATCAATTTTTTTCTGATAAATTACTTCAAATAATGAAGCTCTTTTGTGCATATCTCTAGCACCATTCAGATTCAGGGTAGCAACATTAACATGACACATACTTAAGGAAAAGAAAAAAATCCCTGCCCACAGGAACATTCTATTACAATACCTGGCATTAGGCTTTCTCACTGTCCTCATTACTGAGCTCAGAGTTAAGTTTGCTCAATGTCTTTTTCAATCGATAAACCTCTTTATTTGTAAAGGAGCCCTCCATCATGAAGCACCTTGTTTTCTCAACAAACTGCTTTATGTCAGGAAAGTATTCGTTAATGCGCACTCCTCTCTTATTCTTCGTAGCTCTGAGGAACAGTTTAATGTCATCTACCTCATAATGACGTCCAGAAAAATCACTCTGAGAAAGACTAACACTCGAATCAGAAAACTCACTGTCACTTTCCGTTTCATCCTGATCACTTGGCTCGGTTATATCTGCTTTCTTTGCATGTCTAACAATCGGAGCTTTACCAGACTTCTTTCTTTTTAATGGGACTTTAAAATCTGCCTGCTCTGTTTCCATTCGACTGTCATCATGTACATTACTCACAGTAGATTGCAAGTCATTGTGGAAAGCATCGTTTAAAAGGATATCTGTCTCAGTAACGGCTATCTCCGCCTGAGCATTAGACACTTCTACACCAGAAACTGTGTTTTCAGCTGCTAATTCTTTAGCATCAGTTGGTGTGATCACAGGTAAAGCATCATCATTCTTATCCTTCACTACTCCTATCCCTGATACACCCGGGGCCTCGTCTGACGGTCCTGCTTCATCGGGTTCAGCGTTAACTACCACGTCACTTCCGACAGCGGCAACGTCACCATCAGCTGACGGGTCGTTTGAGTTTTTTGCGGGACAAGCACGGATTAAATGACCAGATTGCCCACAATTAAAACATTTCATTTTATCAGTTGTTACGTAAATAATGTAATCATACTCATCAACCCGAAAGTGCAAGGACACATCTAACTCAGCATCGTCATTCATAATCATGTAAACAAAGCGCCTAAACGAGACAACATGCTTCAGGAAAGGCGATTCGCTACTGATGGGGATCTTTTTAATAGGAGAAACCAGTTTACCGTAACGAGACAAAGCTTTAGCTAATACCTCATCACTTAAAAACGGTGGTACATTGGACAATGTGACTTTCTTTGATGGTGCAGAAAGTGGAAGCACAAAGGTAAAAAAATCATCAATAACAATCCCTGTCTCAACTAGTTCGTTAGCCTTTTCAGTAGTGCTGAGAAATATAACCGTAGCGTTATTCATCCTGGAGGCAGACAATATGTTTTCATGCCCAACAACATCACCCACTGCCAGGCAGCATTTCTCTACACTAACCCCGGACGCCACTTTCACTCCATGACGCCGGGTCAGTGAACTCAAACACTGCGAGCGCGGGGCCGGCATGCTCCCGAGAAAACAGGTAGCACGCGGCCCAAAACAACTGCACCGTAAACCAAAAACACACAAAAACAACTAACAGAGAGAAAAGCCAAGAAAAGAGAAAAAAGATTCACTCACAGAATCCAAACGCACTCACACCACTCAGTCCACACGCTCACCCCCAACAATCACACCGGAAGTGAGAGAGAGAGAGAGAGAGAGAGAGAGAGAGAGAGAGAGAGAGAGAGAGAGAGAGAGAGAGAGAGCAAAAGAAGGAGAGATATGAGAGAGAGAGATATAAAGAGAGCGCTTGAGGTTCAGGTTGCAGGAAGCTCTTTGCACGCAGCGGCGCCTCCAGCAGCCGTTATCAATCAGGATGATCACACACACACACACACACACACACATAGACACGCAGAGGCCTATGCACTCTTCTCTCTCTCTCTCTCTCTCTCTCTCTCTCTCTCTCTCTCTACATTCCACCTGCAGATCGTTATGGATTGGTTGGTATAATTTACAGAAACTCCCTATCCCCCAAGATACACAAACACGCACACACACACACACACTGACTTATTCACCCAGCTGATTAATTGCCGTTTAATTTCATGGATAAGAAAATACCCCTGCAGAGCTCAAGGCTTTGTTGAGCTCAGCCACTGGGAGCGAGTTGGAATTGTTCGTCGGCTCTGTCCCAAACCGCACACTACACCTACTATATTAAACCATGTGTCAAAATAAAACACCACCACTGGTTCCCAAGATTACCATAGCTGCCATATTACTATTTAATATTTTCTTTTTCTAATTCTCGTTTACACCGCATTCACGAACAAGCTCCTTTAGGCTCGCCTACAGACTGTGACATTTGCGTTGTGACTTGTTTTGTGTGTTTTTCACGTCGTGACTTTTCACTATATAAACACTCATAAAAAAATGATTGATTAACTGATAGTCTTTTAAGATTATTACTTGTCACACTGTACGAGATTCCTAAAAAATGTCGGCTACAGACCGTACGATAACGTGTGTTCTCCAGGTCAGATTATACGATGAAGATTCTCTTCCGATAGACCTGTGATAAAGAAAATGACTATGTTCTGCTTACGTCAGTGTGATTAGAAAATTCGCATAAAAACGAACATTCTTCAACGTGAGCCTGAGGTAACAAAGAGGTTTTTTCCCTGTCCATGCGTGTTTATTTACGTTTGTTTACGTTTTACCATCGCCGCTACCGTATATGTAGCTGTCCCCTGAGTTTGGCATCATCCTATTGGTCGATTTTAGACAAGCGTCGTAGCAGCGCTCACACTCTGAGATTTTAAACAAAAAATTTCTCATACCGACAGAACTTTCTCGTCGGCCATCTTTGGTCGCAATGGCAACTGGTGAGCGCGTCACGTTACGCATTACAAGACGATGCATTCATGGCAGTGAAGAATTTTATAGCATTTTATCCACTAGCTAGTAGTATTAGCCTATTAACATCCTTTATGACTGGTTACTGTGTAGTGTCAAGTGTGTATGATGCTATGCAGGAAATGAAAATAATAATATCAAGACTAGCTAAATAGCTAACCTGAACGTATCACACGCACAAACACACACACACGATTTACAACTCAACACTTCACTAGGTCAGTGTGAAGTAATGTTATTTTGTTCATTAGAAAGTAAAGTAAGATTTCAGGGAATCATTTCAGCCATAGTTAGGTAAAAAAGAACAATATCACAAAGAGAAAAAAATGCCAAGGAATCCCAAGGAGTGGAAAGAGTCGACTCTTAGTAGTGAATCGAGTCAAATGATTCGATTCAGTGAAAAGAGCCGGATTCTCCTCAGTACCAGGTGATATGACTGTGTGCTTAATTACTGCCTGTGCAGTGTGGTAGTGTGGATAACAGCACACTGCTAATCTTCAATTAGTCTGTTTAATCTCTTCCTGTTTAATAGCATAACAAATAAATCTACTTCATGATTATAACTTAATTTTCTATGACACCAATATAAAATATTACAACTTTCCCTCATGAACTATTCCTTTATTTTGTGTTAAAGCTGTGGCATTTATATTTCAAGGTGTTCTTGATTATGTACAGAGCTGAGAGACGCACATTCTAGCCAATCGGATGCGTCTAATTAGATCACGTGATCAGGTGAAGGCGCTAATGAAGTCTAATGACGTCACGTGGCTAAGTAGGAGCTGTTTGTTTGTAACCGCGCAGCAGACGGAAATATCAGAATGAGTTTGATGAAAATGGAGCAGAAGTGTGAAGAAAGAGGAAAGACAAAGCAGTGGAAGGTGGAAAGTGGAAAGCTGTCAGTGTTTGGATCATTTGGTGCTTCTGGTACCTGGTCTCTCTCTCTCTCTCTGCTCCTGGTAAGTGCTAAACTCTCACAACTCTGGTAGCAAAGGCTAATGAACAGTTTGGTGCTTTTAATGCGTCTGCTAATGAGTTAGCTAACAGTGCAGGTTATGATTTATTGATGTTTTTGTTGCTGTAACTCATTTAAATGCCACCATTTGCTGAAAGGAAAGTCAAGGCCTGGGAATGGCTGAGTCACGTGACTGTTGTTGTTGTTGTTGTTTGTTGTTTGCTCATTTGTTAGTGTGTTTCTACAGAGCTGGGTTTTTAAAGCACTGAACATCATGGTGCAGTAGTGTGTATCTGTGTGAAAGTGCTGCATGTTAAGCAGGTGTAAAGAGCACCAGCTCACTGTTTATGAAATATGAAGGGTGTGTGCGTGTGTGCGTGCGTGCGTGTGTGTGTGTGTGTGTGTGTGCGTGGCCAGTTGTCATGCTGGAGCAGGAGAACACTGGGACAAACATCTTCAGGACATCCCTTAGGGGGAAAAGTAAAAAGTGGGTGACTTTAGTGTTAGTGTTGCTGTCTTTGTGATTTTTGTCATTAGACTTGGTGTCTTTTTATCCCCATAAATGGGGAGATGGAGGGAACATGATGTCTGTGATTTCTGTACATTTATAAAGTTTGACTAAGGTCTTGCTGCATGATAAATAAGTTTAAGGTTTTTGCCGTGTGTGTGTTCCTGTGCTACGCCGATGCCACACACATTTATATAAAGAAAAGCCCCAAGTCACCATATGTTAACCAACTTTGCTTTAAAAGGGTAATTTTATAGCTGTGTGTTCATGTTACTGTTGCATTTACAAACGCTGAGATGGTGTAAAAATTCCTGATTGTTTTATTTTCCACTGCTGTATATGGAACTGTAATGTATTGTGGCATGAGTGATGTGAATCCATGTAAGATGTATCATTTTTTTGGCTCATAGCTGTTTGGAAAGTGCCAGACCTGCCTCCAGTTTCTTGTTGAAATGTGCCCGCGGCTGAAACCCTACAGTAGAAAGATCTAGAGTCTCCACAGGGATGCTATTGCTCTATGTGTTGTTGGCCTCTCCAAAAATGGGCCGAGTTGCTGGCAGAGATCAACTAAAACTGTGCTGGGCAAATGAAATCGACTAGTTCTAAATATACGCACATCCTCACACACAAGAATAACTAGATAAATCGCATTCTGTGCATGGAAATGTGTATATGCAGTTTACACACAAAACTATGGTACACGCACTATAAATGAGACCCCAGGTTCAGTCAGTTTACCACCAGCATGTAATATCTGACTGAGTTAATCACTAATCACCAACCACTGCTCCCCGCTGCTCCTACCAGCCAATCCCCGCTCCCCGCTGCTCCTACCAGCCAATCCCCGCTCCCCGCTGCTCCTACCAGCCAATCCCCGCTCCCCGCTGCTCCTACCAGCCAATCCCCGCTCCCCGCTGCTCCTACCAGCCAATCCCCGCTCACCGCTGCTCCTACCAGCCAATCCCCGCTCACCGCTGCTCCTACCAGCCAATCCCTGCTCCTAACAGCCAATCCCTGCTCCTAACAGCCAATCCCCGCTCCCCGCTGCTCCTACCAGCCAATCCCCGCTCCCCGCTGCTCCTACCAGCCAATCCCCGCTCCCCGCTGCTCCTACCAGCCAATCCCCGCTCCCCGCTGCTCCTACCAGCCAATCCCCGCTCCCCGCTGCTCCTACCAGCCAACCACTGCTCCCCACTGCTCCTAACAGCCAATCACTGCTCACTGTTGTTTCATCCTTGATAGAAATTATAAAATTTTATAAATATATAAATAGTTAGTTTTGTGGTATCCTGACCAGACAACTTCTATTCTTATGTGTCTTCAGAAAATACTCCTCCTTCATGTAACACATTTTGATATGCAAACGATTGTGACAGTGAACCTGGAAATGAGTCTATGACATCATCTGGCGACTTTTTGAGCATGCGTTAGCTACTTTCCCCTGATCTTCATTGTAGAAATGTTAAAACACTGCCAACAACTTTTATTTCCAGGCTAACGGATATTTAAATTGAGTTAGTCTACATCCGGGAGGTTTTTTTTGGCCCGCTCTTGTGTTTTTATGTCGGAACGCGAGTGTGTGGTTTTTTAAAACAATCGGATTTACGGTCTTTTTCAGTCTGTGGTATAACCGGAACCGAGATAAACCTTGTCTTCGCTCTCTGGCAGCCTGTTATGTGTGTGTGTGTGTGTGTGTGTGTTGGCGGCGGCAGCCTCGAGACTGCGCCTATAAACACTTTCAAGCGTCTCGCTGTGAGAAACCTCTGGCACCGAGTCTGCGCCCGCAAGAATGAAAGAGAGAGAAAGAGAAACGGAGGGAGGCGCGGGGCGCGAGTGCTGCTCCTCCGTTCGTTCGTTTCGCCCTCTCATGCGCGCGAGCGAATGGAAAATCAGAAAGCGGTGAAGTGTGAAGAGCAGGCGCCTCTGATTCACACACGGCGGCTCGAGCGCGTCCTAATCTGATTGTTTGTGAAGAGGAACGGCGTGAAACTCTAGCGTGAATGCAGGGCTAACCCTTGAGAACGACCCTGACCCTGACCCTGACCTTTAACCTTTAACCTTTGACCTGCTGGTAGGCTAGTCACAAAAGAAAAAAAAGAGCACTGCAAGAAATTCATCAACAAGGACTTCTCACTGTCCTGATTTGGGGGAAAAAAAAACAACAAAAAACCTCGGGTGAATTGTAAAATTGTCTCGCCACGTGAGCGTGCATGAGGTGTCCAAATCGTCACGTGAGCAGTGATAATGTTAATACACCCCACTAAACTGCATCTGCACCCCCTGGGAATCCAAAGTCTATATTTCCTCCACACACACACACACACACACACACACACACACACACACACACACACACTGAAGAGACGCATGCAAATCCGGTTGCTGTAATGACATTAGAGCGCTCAGTTTAGCAGTCAGTGTAACAAGCTTAGCATAGCATACAGCTGAACTCAGGCTCTCGTTTCTAGCCTCCCGCGTTATATAACCTGTGTGTAGGCTATAGAAGTTGCGTAAACAGTGCTGTAGGCTACGCTCTCCTCTTAGGGCAGGTAGCACCGATGCTGGAAAAGTTTCAACTGACCCTCCAGAATTGGTTGTGCTGTCTGGGTGGGAGGGGCAAACTCTCTCTCTCTCCTGTCAATCACAGCGATGCTAGCCAATCGTCAACTTCTGTGAGTTCATATATGCGGAAAAGGGCGGATAGCGCTTTCCTTCAATTGTGTTGCGCTGTCCTGTGATACAGCATGAGCAGCCGTTTGAAAAGATGTGAAGCCAGGTAACCGTATGTCAAATAGAACTATACTTCAGTTGTGACAAAAGTAATGGCACCCTATCAAAGGAGGAAGCGTTAGTGTGTATTAGTTAGCTGTATTACTGGAAGATTTTAGCACATGCCGTGCTTAGGTGCTTTTTCTCGGTTTTAGCTCTCTGTAAGCAGGCTGGTTTTATCATTTATCAACATACGCACAGAAGAAGGTCAGCAAAATATTTGTAAGTTCCATTTGGATATGAAAACATTTTCATACAACTTTACTGAACCACTGATAAATGATTGCTTGCTGTTGTACTTGCAGGTGTTCTAGCAAGTTAGCTAGAGATTCATTTACGGCTATACAAAAGACATATCTTTATGTTCAACCACACAACGATGCATACAAAGTAGTCTATGCCCTGGCCATTTATTAGGCTAACTAGCTAGCAAACCAGGAACATCTTATCATAAATTGAGCTCTCCGTATCTGATGCCTTCAGTGCCAGTTACTTTAAAATGATCCGTTGGACCTAAACATGGTTGGTTCTTGTGGCTTTCATCACTTTCCTTTCAACAGAAAGTCCTGAAGTCCAGCTTTTATAAATCATTTACCAGATATTCATGAATCAGGGTTTGGATTCCAACTTTATTTTTCAACAACGTCTGCTTTCTCTAGTGGCTGTGATTTAAACCAGACAAAAAAAAAAGACAGACGTCCTTCACGAAGGAATGTTTTTTCTTCCATGGCGGAGGTTTTGTGAATTCAGGCGACGTCTTATCACCTGGAGTTCGAGGCCGCTCGATATCACAGCGTTATCTCAGCCTGTTCTGTCTTCTCTTTGAAACAGTGCTGGGAATCCGGATGACGATTACCCTCAGGAGCTTCCCGTCGCCTCGCTAATTTCGTTATTTTGGATCTGAGCCCTCCTCCTCACCCGCCTCGCGCTGCGCCGCTCCCCGAGGGCAATATTTCTTCTTTTCGTCTTGCCTGAGCAGAGCGTCGGGTTCCTTGCTGTCTTCGCTTTCTTTCTCTCTCTCCCTCTCTCTCTCTCACACACACACACACACACACACACACCTCTTTCTGCTCTCTTCCTATTCTCTGCACGTACAGAATGTTTGCATTAGAGGCTTTTTCAGCAGCGTGAGCAAAAAGCCTCGAGGCCCGTGCATAGACGTGTTTTTTCTTTTTTTGGGGAGGGGTATTGAATTTGGAGCTGGTCAATGAAGGAGGTGCACGGGTTTGGATGCTCTGGGTTTTGGACGCTAAGAATAGCCGGTACGTCAAGAGGGACATTGATTTCTTTCCGACTGGATCCACTGCACCTCTGTTTCTAGTCGTTTTTAGTTGTGCGATTTCCACGATCTTTTAAACCTGTCATCACACTGTACGAGACCCCAGTAAAGTCTTGCCCTAATTCTGTCCCAGACTGCGTGATAAGGTGTGTTAACGTCTGCATGTCAGATTAAACGGTGAAGATCCTCTAATGATAGACCCGCGATTAAAGAAAATGACTGTGTTGTGCACCGTTTACGTCGTCGATCAGCGTGATGCAGAAATCAGCTTGCGCATAAACACAGCATTCTTCAAAGTAAAGATTTCTTGCTATTAGCGTTCGCTTATGGCCTCCACACCACCAGAGGGCGCCATGATTTTTAAAATAGATATGCAAAAAAGCTAGTTTTTTTGCGAAAAGGTTTACGTATCAGACAGTCACTTTGCACCTCCTTTGGTATAAAAAGAAAACAACGCAATAAAATTAGATAAGTACTGTCAGAAAATTACGAAAAAGCTGCGATCGTGAAGCGTTTATAGCTTTATCTGTCTAGATTGGAAAACGCAAACAAAAAAAATGGTAAGAATGTTATGCTAATAAATTTTGTCTGCGTTCTTGCTTCAAGTTTCTCGTTGAGGTAATTGAACTGGGAAAAGTTAGTGACTAGCTAGGGAGCTAGCTAGTATCTGGAGTAAAAAGTGTTAGTCTCGCACACATGAAATTGCTAGCTTGTTACGCCTAGCTATAATGATCATCTTTAAAATCACGGCTCATGTGGCGAAACGTCAATCATCTACAGTTCTTTCCAGAACCGTAGCAACTCAGATCATCGTGACCAATGACGAAATGCTAAGTAGCGTAATGGTCTAATGGTGCGTTTTCAGGTGCTGTAAGGAGGCGTTACGAGGTTTCGTCCGTGTTAGAACCGACTGAAAGAATCAAGCCAACTTTTAATTCCTTTTTGTGCTGCTGTTTTTTTTATTATTTGTTTGTCTCTCATCCGAGATGATGAATTCTCTTTATTCTTGGATATATAGTTATATGACGTGTGTGAAGCTCACAAAATGTTTGGAAACAGCCTTGGGTTTTGCGTAATCGTGTGCTGATCTCTCATTGGTAGCTTCTGAGGTTCAAGTCAAACGCTAGCTACGAACCCGGTGGTCAAAATGAAGGGATCGATGAAACAAAACAAAAAAAATCTAACTGCTACGCAAGAGATGGGGTTTTGTCGTTGTCACATGATAATATTTACACAGCGTATAGACTCAGGATGTGAATCGGAGCCGGTCCGATCTCCTTCCGTGGTGAAACTGCAGCAGATCCAGATTAGGCGAAACTCCAGATGGCTGCAATCGAGGCTGTGGAGGCGGAGAGGCAATAAATTCACAGGCTGACATGAATGCACAAAGGGCCAATCCCTCTGGAAACTCCCGCAGCGCCAGCAAGCGTCTCACACGCTCACACACACACTCTCACGCGCGCACACACACACACACACACACACACACGCATTCCTTTTTCGAGCCCCTTAAAAGGCTTTTGCACTACAGAAAGGCAGGAACTCAAAGAAGGCGCAGAAATCTAGAACTTGAAGTGTTCTTCAGCGTAACTCGGTGACTTGAAAAATGCTAAATTCACGCTGTATCTCTGAGTGTTGAGACTGAAGGATGAACCCGAGATAAGTAGAAAAGACTTTACAATGTGGCCACGTTACTAGCTTTAAAATTGCGCAAATTGAGAGCTAGCTAGGCTTAACCGTGAGCGTAGCGCTTACTAACGTCACAACGTTACGATCGGTGCAGACATGAAGTACACGTGTGATGAACTCCACGTCAGCGTATCGGAACGAGCGCATCGCTGATATGGTGAAGTTTTTTGTACGGAGACGTTTGTTTAACGTTTCTGGAAGGAGTCTCCAGCGTCAGCGTGTTGTCGGAAAATAATTGTCGCCGATTGTTTTCCTGTAACGGCACTCCGACACAGTGTCTTATTCCTTCATTTAAATAAGTTTGCGTAAGTGAAGAGGTGAATAGCGTGTTGTGACGTCATAATCTGTACAGTTTGCGTTTCCTGATCGCTCTGGCTTCCTCCTCAGGTCCGAGTGCAGGAGAGAGGAGCTCGTTTGGTCAGCTTTCACTGGACTGCCTGAGAAACGCGGAGCTTTAACGAGCCTGGGTCTCGTTAAAGCGGGACTTTATGAGGCACTTTTTTTTAAACCGTCATTCGCTCGAGCTCGCACGCACACACGCATTCCCTCAGTGCGTGAAGGTCTCTTCGCTCAGTGTGTGTGTGTGTGTGCGCGTGTGCGTGTGTGTGAGACTGCGGGCCCTTAAAGGCAGATCTCACAAACACACAGACGCGCGCGCGGCCCTCTTCCCTCTTTTCGCCTTTTAACTCTTCTGTTCCATTGGCTGCCAAATGTTCTTTAACCTGTGCGCGTGCTTCTGTGTGTGTGTGTGTGTGTGAGTGTGTGGGTTAAACGCGGAGCGCGCGCGCGCGCGCACACACACACCCCCCCCGCAGCCTCGCTCACACACACACACACACACACACACCGCCGTTAATCCGTTTGTCACGGCGAGGCGTGCTTTACGAGCGCTGAAAGATGATTCCTCCGCCACAGCCTCCCTCGCGCCGCTCGATGTGTGTGTGTGTGTGTGTGTGTGTGTGTGTGTGTGTGTGTGGGTGGGTGGGTGGGTGGGTGGGTGGGGGTACAAGCCTCAGCGGGATTTTTCTCCACGTTAATATAAATAAATAAATGTGTGCGTGCGCGCGCTGTGTGTGTGTGTGTGTGTGTAACCAGTCTAGCAGCGGCGAATGTTAAATCGTATCCAATTACCGGCTGCTCGGCGATACGGGGGGAATAATTCTTTCCGCGTGACAGCGCGATTCGATTACTCTCTCGCGCGAGGAGGGCTCGTCGGGGCGCGCGCGCGTTTCACGAATCCTCCCAGCCTCCACCCCGCGAGCGCAGGATTTATGCGTTCATAAACGCGGGGACCGATCTGACGCAGACCTGTGTGTGTGTGTGTGTCTTTGCGAGTGCATGCAGGTGTGTGTGTGTGTGTGTGTGTGTGTGTAGGCCTAATGGTGCGTGGCCTGTTCATGTGCGCGCGCGTGCGTCTGCGCTGATTGACAGGCGGGAAGCGTTTATTACGCTCCACCGTTTTGAAACAAGCTGGCCTGCGTCAGACACGCTCCCTCAGGGTCGGTGACCTTTGACCTTGACCTTTCAGCCTGCCTGCAGGTTACTGTAGGAGTCCGTATGTGAATCGAAGAATCGTCTGAGATCGACAGTCGGCGAAAAGAGCGAGGATGAAGTCGGATCGACGGGTTATTTTAAAACCGCGACGGTTTACGTTAACTTCGATCGATGAGTTGAGAATGTGATTGTGCGCTTTTCTCTTCATTTCGTCCACTTCGTGTAGTGCTCAGGACAAAATACTGGATTTATTTTTCACACTTTAACAATTTACCAACATTAGCATTAGCTAAGCTAGCCAGCTTCCTTAAATACAACACAGTGCTAAATAGTTAGCTTAACTAGCATTAAAATGTCCACAGTAGCAGGTTCATCCTACATTCATACTAGCATGAGACAAAGCGACAGACGACTTTATTTTCTACGTAAGTACGTAACAAGGACAACAACGCAACAAGTGACATTCAAACTGCGATTTTCTCAATTCTGTGCATATTTTTTGATGCGATAAATCAATCTAAACGATTGTCTCGAATGATTCCTCGGACCAATCCTATGGTCCTATACCTCTCATTAAATGTGTATAGAGAAAGAAGAAAAATAAACCTAGGACGGAAGTAGCAGAGATCGTCTGGTGAATGTGCGTAGCTAGTACAGCTAGCTTAATTTGCTAATCTAATCTGAGAGCGAAGCTACGAAGCCTGACATGTAAATCACGCAACTGATTTTCACACTGATTAGAGCGTTGTTTAATTTGTCTTTAACTAGTTAGCCTTAGAAGCTACATACAGCCGCTGCCATTTCTTAAAAAAAAAAGCTAGGCAGGCCACGCCCACAAGTGACATCATTATCTTTCGCGACAAACTCACAGGACAAACTACAAGTGACACGAGTGACTTGGTACTTGCTAAGTGTGGACATAGGGTAAAGATATATGAGCTGTTTTATTCTGTAATTAAAACTGACCCTCTCTAGCAAGCTAGCTAACATTAGATTAACTAGTTAACTAGCTTAACTAGCTAACATTTAAGATAACTATTTCATTGTTTAATATTAATATAAACCATGTAGCTAAGTTCAAATTTCAAAACACTCCATCAGGCAGAAGAAGGGAAAAGAAAAAACTAGCGGGTGAAGTCACATGATCAAGTTTGTGATTGACAGCTCGTGTTTAACCCAAGCCCCGCCCATGTTGACCCAGGGACTCTTCGCTCGGTCAAATCTGGAAATCCAGTTTGTTATGCTAATTTTGTCCATGTGTGTGTTGTGGGTGTGTGGGTGTTTTTATGCTTCTGTGCTTGTCTAGTGGTTTTTGGTTTGTGTTTCGTGTGTGCTTGTACACACACGTCTCTCTCTCTCTCTGTGTGTGTGTGTGTGTGTGTGTGTGTGTGTGTGTGTGTGTCCAGGGCTGCTGGCTCAGGCGTTTTTAAACCGGAGCTGTACAAATGAGTAATGGCCCGGCGTGTTGAGGCGTCATGTGCAAATTAGGAGTGCAATGAGGTGTGTGTGTGTGTGTGTGTGTGTGTGTGTGTGTGTGAGAGAGAGAGAGAGAGAGGAGGGTAGAGCTGGAAGCAAGGGCCAACCCTGTGCTGACACTGACTGGTGAGTGTGTGTTTGGCTTGACAAGGACCCAAACACACACACACACACACACACACCCCTCGTCTGCCAGCCAGCCTCAGCTGTGGAGTGCTCTCCAGCCACCATGGTAACTGCTACATTAAAAAGACAGCCGTGTGTGTGTGTGTGTGTGTGTGTGTGTGTGTGTCAGCACAGAGAGAACAAGGCAAGGTGAACAGCCATTAGCTCGGTCCTCTGCCACTGTTTAGCACTGCTCCCTGTCCTCCATCTCTCTCTCTCTCTCTCTCTCTCTCTCTCTCTCTTCTTTCTTTCTCTCTCCCCATCTCTCTCTCTCTCTCTCTCTCTCTCTCTTTCTCCCTCTCCATCTCTCTCTCTTCTTTCTTTCTCCCCATCTCTCTCTCTCTCTCTCTCTCCAGCTTTCTATCTTTCTGTCTCTCTCTCTCTCTCTCTTTCTCTCTCTCCCCCATCTCTCTCTCTCTCTCTCTCTCTTTCTCTCTCTCCCCCATCTCTCTCTCTCTCTCTTGCTCGCCCGCTTTCTGGCTGCAGTTTTATGACATTAAACATTAATGCCCGTCTCGCTGAACCCTTATCTCCGATATCTCCCAGCCTCGTCCGGTAAAAGCATACTTTTTTTTTTTTTTCTTTTTGCTCCATGGCGTCATTAACCATGTTTCCTTTCAAATATTTTGTAAATGTTTATTTTCCAACTACTGGCATTGCGTTCGATATTACTGGAGAAGCAGGAGGATCACGTTCTCACATTATCAGAATTATACCCGTCTAAGTCACGCCTGGGGGGGAAGATATCCTTTAACGGCGTTAGCTAGCTAGCTACAAATTCAGAAGCCACATCAAACTTTACTTTCAATTTGAAAAATGTGCTTCTTCCCTGCATCGCTAATTCGCCTCTTTATTCACTTCAAATGTACGTCACAAACGTATACATGCCATTTCATGCTGTCGAACCTTAGATTTAAGTTTAACAAGCATTGAATAAAAACATCGTAAAAAACATCGTATTGGAATATACCGAATATCACGTTACAGAATAAAATTTGTGATAAACATAATTTTTTGATGTTTCTGAATATTTAGAATGTTTTTACTTAATGTTTTGATTTAATGTTTTAAACATTCAATTAGCTAGCAACCTTGTTCGTAAGTATTAAATAAAAACACTGTAAAAACACAGACATCATGTTCCAAAAAATCCCATATTGTTCCTGCCATAAAATTTGGTGGTAGCTACGTAGTCTCGAAACGTTACACGTAGAGAGGAACAGTTACGAAATTCCATATCGGTCCGATAGCAGCAACACTGGATCGGATGTTGGTGGGAAAAAGAACGGTTTGCGTAAAAAAAAAAAATTCTCATTTAGCTACAAACCTGATTAAAAAGCTGATGTCTTGGATGATACACAAGTTTGTAATATCGATATTGGGGAAAGAAAATCCGTCTATCGTTGTGTCTCTCTTTCCATCTTTCTGTCTCTCTTTCTATCTATTATTTTGTATCTCATTCTGTCATTGTCTTTCCTGCTATCTTTAGTTCTCTTTTTCTTTACATCTTTATCTTCTATCCATCATTGGGTCTCATTCTATCGTTGTATCATTTTGTATCTCTTTCAGTCTCTCTTTCTAGCTAATGTTGTGTCTCTATCTATTACTTTATCTCTTTCTGTCATTGTGTGTCTCCTATCTTTGTCTCTCCTATTTGTTGTTCTGTCTCTCCGATCTTTGTGTGTCTCCCTTTTTCATTTTCTCTCTACCTCTGTGTCTCTCCTTCCATCTATCATTCTGTCTCCCTCTGAGCTCACTGGGAACATTAAATGTCCTTGACATCCCTTTCCCACAGTCTCTCTCTCTCTCTCCCTCTCTCTCTCTCTCTCTCTCTCTCTCTCTTCCTCTCTTCTCCTGGCCTCACCTCTTTTAACCTGCACTCGTCCAGCTTACAGCTGATGACCTTACTCTCCCCATCTCCCTCCCTCTCTCTCTTCCCCCCCTCCATTAGCCCGCTCTGCCGTCACCCAGGACGAGGAGTGACCTTGTGATTAAATTCACTTCCCTCCCTCCCTCTCCCTCTCTCTCCCTCTCCCTCTCTCATTTCCTCCCTCGTTTTTTCCGTCGTTCTGCAGTCAGTCCATCTCTTTGCGTAAATCAACGGAGTTCTCTGAAAACTCCTCACATGCTTTTTTCCCTCCCCTTTGGGGGTTTTAGAGAAAGCGTGACCGGGTGAAGCGAGTACGTCTCCACACACACACACACACGCACACACACACGTATGCGGTCGCACATGCACACACACACACATGTATGCAGTCGCACACACACGCACACACACCATTAATCGCGACTCACGCTGCTGACATTTGGAAGAAAGGTCACAGCACACACACTTGTCTCGTTTCCCTCCTCCCTCGCTCTATGTGTGTGTGCGTGTGTGTTTGTGTGTGTGCGCGCCTGTGTGTGTGTGTGTGTGTGTGTGTGTGTGTGTGTGTGTGTGTTAATGGTAGGTTAGATGTTTTTCCTGTGTGTCTTGCTGTTGTAATGGCGTGGCAAACAAAGCGGTTGGAGGCTGTGGACGTCACTGTGTATGCATGTTTTACAGGCTGTGTGTGTGTGTGTGTGTGTGTGTGTGTGTGTGTCAGTGTGCACATGTGTGTGTGCGCGTGTGTGTGTGGAGAGACTCTGCAGGGGAAAGAGCCCTTTGGCGTGCAGGTGTCAGCCGCCCAGCAATTACCACACACGGGGAGCTGAGATCTCGGGGAAGCACCGCACACACACACACACACACACACACACACACACACACACACACACAAAATGGTGTTATTGTAGTTTCTGTTGTTTTTTTGTTGTTGTTGTTATTGTTATTTTGGTCAGATTTTTTGTGTAGGGTTTTTTTTTTTTTTTTTTTTTGTTGAAAATGATGAATTTTAGGGGCAGATCTTAAGCTTTCAGGTTCTTTCTGTTTCTGCTTCAGGAAGGAAGCCAAATTTCCCCAAAGACCAGCATTCAAATTTCGCAGCGTTTTCTGACTATACAACATTTTTATGTGTTTTAAGGGACATTGTGTCTACGTCTTTATTTTATTTCAGGTGTGAACAGTTCAGTAATCCAGGCATCTCGAGCAAGCAGATTTCATGTCTGGGTTTACACTTTTTAAAAATTTTTTTTTATTTTTTAATAATAGTTGTTTAAAAATCGGTTCGACAACCAGAGAAACAAAAAACAAACCCTGCTCCTTACTGACTTCCACAAACGTAAAGTTTTCATCATGTTTAAACTTTGGTGTGACGCACCTCGAAGCTGTCGTTCTGAATCCCACCGCCTGCCGCGCTACACACATCAGTTAGACGACAGTAACAATCGCTGCACTTAACTAGCTCACCGTATATTGTTATGTTAGCTAACAAATTTCAGCCTCGTCAGTGAGGTTCCTGGGCAGCAGTGAAATGTCACCGGGCAGCACACTGGAGCTTTTACTTGCCTAGTGGCCTCGCTAATAAATCAGTCATTTGTCCATCAAAGTACACATAACTTTATTTTCTTTTAGGTGATCATTTGTATGAGAAACTCAGTTTACTTTCTCACTTTCTTATGGTTTTTATGTCATAGTTGGATTTCCGCTAATTTCCCCCCACAGTTTAGTTCTAGTTCCCGTTTCATACGCGAAACCTGCGACGCTCTCGCACACCTTTACCGCTAATGACCCACCTTTGCGTCATTAAACATAATTTTGTCCAATTTCTGAATGGCTCCAATGCAAAGTTGTGAGCCTGTCACAGGACGAAGACTTTCTCCTCTTTCCTGGGAAAGTTCCAGAAGTTCACACACAAGCCTCTGGAAAATGTCCCGATTGTTGTCGTAATATTCCCGGGATATTGACTCTGGCTTCTGTTCTCACTTCTTCCTGAAGAGGGTCATGTCCTGGATCCTTTCTTTCTTACCAGCATGCAAATGCAAACCTTAAACAGACAGTAGGTTAATTCAGATTTTTTTAAAATATTGCTTATTATTGCTAAACTAATTCAAAGACGTACAGCGAAAATTAATTCATGACTGTTTTATCATTTCATTTCATTACGTTTGAAAAGCAAGGCCTGTCATTGTCAGGACTTACCACTTTATCCGTCCTCTGAAAGTCGTCACGTCTGTCACCTCATGGTCACGTTCCTGTCATGAGAGAGAGAAAAATCAGTCAGAAGAGGTGGGCGTGTCCTGTGTTTATTCTTGTGTAACTGTTAAAAAAGCTTGCTCGTTGCTCGTACACAACCTTGTTGATATCCGCGGCCCTCGCAACACATTTCACCGTTTAAATGCTATTCAAAATGCTATGCTGGTAATCTAATGTTTAAGATTTCCATGATGGAGTGTCGCCTGAACACTGAGAGTGTGTTCGGTGAGAGTTATGATTTACAGTAACCGGAGGCGGAGCAACCGAAGGGGGCGGGCCAGAAGATGTGATAAAACTTGCTGCAAATGAGAAATAAAGCAACAATAGAGTTGACCAGTGGTGGTGGTGGGACTCGGGACACTTTACCAACCACGAACCATCAAAGTCCTGTCAAATACCTCGATTGCGATTTATCGCTTTTAGTAGTGGCATGAAATCGTAAAGCTGTAGGGACACCAGGTGAGCTTGAATCCCCCAAATGTCAACTTTGATGACGTTAGTTCCCGCATTTCTTTCAGATAAAAAAGTTTAGAACTGTGTCCTCCATTTGATTACAATATTAAGCTACATAAAGCTACTATAAAAAATGAGTAGTAGATTTTTTTTTTAATTGGGGTTGGTGATATTAGCTACACAGGCCAAGCCCACTGAAAATAAACGGAAGCTACATAGATGCCTACAATCTGGGAACAATGTTAATGATTTCTATTTTTTTAGCATGACTAGCCTGTTAATTACAGCAAGCTTCTTTTAGTAAAGTTGGGTGTCAGTGTTTTCGTAGCTCAAATCAAACTCCATTTACAAACGTTTCTGTAACAGTGGTTTTGTTCACACCCACGTGTGTATGTAGATAAACGCCAATCAGACGTAAATCACCAAGCGTCTTCGCAATACAGCTGATTTACATTTAGCACGCCCACAAAACTTACCCATAAAAGGCAAAACTTAGAGAGGGTAAATTTGTGTAAATTGTAAATGTACACATTTCTCGTGTAAATGCTCCTGTGAACAATTTGTGAGTAAATCAGCTCATATTCAGTTTGATAAATGAGCCTTAATGAACGTAATTTAGCCGATAGCCAATATTGGCTATTTTTACCATATAAGGAAAAAAACTGGCTTCTTGCCAAATAAACATATGTCACACTCGATCTGCATAAAAACACAGCTCACAAGATCATGTGACGACTAGCCAGGCGCTGCCATGGCAACCAGCAGTACGCTCATGTCAGGAACGGCCGCTAACAACTGATGTATAAAGATTTGGGCGACATAAAGTGCAAAAATAGCTGCAAGTGTGAACGCAGGGTAATGCGACAGTGAGGAACAAATGAGGCGGATTAAAAGAAAATCTCTCTCTCTCTCTTTCTATTTCTGTCTTTCATTCCCTCGCCCGTTCTCCGACTCTCCCTCTTTATCTGTCTGAGTGTGTCTCGCCCTCTCTGCACTCCTTCAAGGTAATCTGATTGTACAGCCACTGCAGCCTGTAATCTCACCCAAACAAATTCCTACCTGTCTCTCTCTTCCTCTTTCTTCCTCTTTCTCTCTCTCTCTGTGTCTCTCTCTTTCTCTCCATCTCTCTCTCCTCATCATCTTTCTCTCTCCCTCTCTGTCTCTTTCTCTCACATTCTCTCTTTGTCTCTCTCTTTCTCTCTCCACTTCTTTCTCTCTCCCTCTCTGTCTCTTTCTGTCTTTCTCTCACATTCTCTCTCTTTGTCTCTCTCTTTCTCTCCATCTCTCTCTCTCTCTCTCTCTCCACTTCTTTCTCTCTCCCTCTCTCTCTGTCTCTCTCTTTCTCTCTCCACTTCTTTCTCTCTCCCTCTCTTGTCTCTTTCTGTCTTTCTCTCACATTCTCTCTGTCTTTGTCTCTCTCTTTCTCTCCATCTCTCTCTCTCTCTCTCTCTCTCTCCACTTCTTTCTCTCTCCCTCTCTCTCTGTCTCTCCCTTTGTCTCTCTCCACTTCCTTATCTCTCTCTCCCTTGTTTTTCCTTTCTTTTGCTCTCTCTCCCTCTGTCTGTCTGTCTCTCTCTTCCTCACGCACCCTCTTCCTCACTCTGTCTCTCTCATTCTCCCTCTCTCTCTCTCTCTCTCTCTCTCTCTCTCTCTCTCTCTCCAACCCCCTCCCTCCCTCTTTCTTGTTTATCTGTTTATCAGCATGGAGAAAGGCAGGCAGAGAGAGAGAGAGATGGAGGGAGGGAGTGATGAAGGGAATGGTGGAGGGAGCAAAGAGTACTGGAGAGGAATGTCACCAGTCAGCTGTCCACACACACACACACACACACACACACATATTTTTTGCATTTTTTGGCCTCTGTTTTCAACAGCCGTACCCTGTTTTCCAAAATAGCTACACACACACACACACACACACACACACACACACACACACACACACAGGGCTCCTAACAGCAATTTGAACCTTTTCTCTCTAAAAGCATACAAGGCTCTTCAGAGCAGAAGCCGACGCAGGTGTTCCCCAAGGGTGTGTGTGTGTGTGTGTGTGTGTGTGTGTGAGAGAGAGAGAGCGAGAGAGAAAGATTGTGAGTGTGAGCTTGGTACTCTGTGAAATCTGAAACCTTCACTGCCGGGCCCCTAAGCCTCCTGTCTTCTTTTTTTTTTTTTTTTTTACACACACACACACACACACACTTCAACTCAGCACGGCTTGCAACAACTTCTTTCTCACTCTCTTTCGCAGTTAGGGTTCTCATCCAAGAAAAAATAATCAATATAAACGCAGCAGCATGAAGTGTGTGTGTGTGTGTGTGTGTGTGTGTGTGTGTTCAGACTGTGTATTCCTTTACACACAACATTGTGACGATCCTTGCCTTTTTGAGTTTGAAAATTGTGTGTGTATGTGTGTATGTGTTCCCACGGCCTCTAATGCATCCTCCCTAATGCTGCAGCGTGGCTGACCTCAAAATGCACCAGAGAGAGAATGAGTGAGGGGGAAAAAAAAAGGGCTGTTTATATGTGTGTGTGCGCGACGAGTGTGTGCTGTCATCTGCTAGCACTGTTTAGCCTGTCAGATATGCCAGACAAGCCTCTTAACTTCAGGCATCAATCCTTTAGTACAGCAGACACATTGCATTCAACACACACACACACAACATGCATTAAAGGGCTACTGTGTGTGTGTGTGTGTGTGTGTGTGTGTGTGTGTGTGTGTGTGTGTGTGTGTACATCCTCTGTACACTTCTACACATTGTTGCATCAATTTGCTTCCTCTGCCCACTTCTATATGATTACAGAGAGAGAGAGAGAGAGCACTTGCAATGTAAAATACACAAGGGGGCGGAGTCACATTAAGACTTTAACACCCTCAAACAAAAAGTAAGGATAAAACGTCAGCAGAGTTTCTAAAAATGACATTTACAAAATTATATTTGTATTAAACACCATAAAGTTTCTCCAGCTGTGTCACAAAAACCGCACATGTAACAGAGAGTTCTGAACACCCCTACAGCGGACCATACCATTTCTTATCTGTCAGTACTGTCCTACGCTAATGTCCCTCATTAAATATTTATTTATTGTGAATGGAAAAACGTACACACAAATGTTTGACACATGACTCCTTGGGTAAAGTATTTTATGGTGTATACAGTGCTAAATATCTGCTAATCTTAGCTGCTTAACTTACCTTGCTAGCTAGCTACAGCTAGGTACAGTCTGTGTGTGTAAACCCCGCCCACCTGAATGTCATTGTATAGTTAGCAAAGCAAATATTCTGTTCCACAATTCTCCTCCCTTTTTTTTCAGTACAGAGCAGTGAATCGGTGTGTGGGGGATTGTGGGATTGCGAGCGACGAGGTAGTCTCTGTGTAATAAAAAATTTATTTGAGCGAAATTAAAGATGCAAGCCAGGTTTACAGCACACCATGCTAGCAGAGTGGAGCGACAAATATAGCTAATATGATCAATTTTATCCAGAAACCAGTATTTGTCAAGGCCACACCTTTTTTTTCTGGGACTGACACACAGAGGCCATGCCTCCTTCATGACTGAGAGGCACACAGGCCACACTTCCTTCACTGGGAGTGACACACTGGCCACACCTTTTTCAATGAGGCTGACAGACACAGGACACGCCTCCTTCATTATGACTGAGCGGTACATAGGACACGCCTCCTCCACTGTGACTGGCAGACACATAGGACACGCCTCCTCCACTGTGACTGACAGGCGCACTGGACACGCCTCCTTCACTGTGACTGACAGGCGCACAGGACACGCCTCCTTCACTGTGACTGACAGGCGCACAGGACACGCCTCTTTCTCTCTTTAATTAGTTAGCTAGCTAATGTAAATAAAAAGATTCTCTACTGAGCTGTAATCCAGACTTTGATAATTGACAGGTCAGTTTGCGAGCCTTGTTGCAGAGACGCGCCCCTACAGCGGTGAGACACGGAGAGAGTGAGAGAAGTGGTGGTGACGTGAGCCGTGTGTGTGTGTGTGTGTGTGTGTGTGTGTGTGTGAGAAAGAGAGAGAGAGAGACTGAAGTCTCCGAGTGACTCAGGCTTTGGTCTCATGCGAAGAAAGGAAGAATGAAAGCAGATGAGAAAAACAGAACATCACACACACATGCACAAACACTGTGTGGCTTTGCGTGTTGTGCTTAACTGAAATGTGTCTCAGCACTCAGAGTGATCAGGGTGAGAGAAAACATTCCCATAACACCTCATACTGCTACACACACACACACACACACAGTTTTTTTTTTCCTCCCTTCTGTCTGACTCAGTGTGACTGTCCCTCTCTGTGTTCTACCTTTTTTCTTTCTCTCTCTCACGCTTTCTAGCTTAATCTTTCTCTCAGGAGACCAGGCTGAAAACTACACTAACCTGCATACCTTAATGAAATCATACACACCCACACAAACACACACACACACCTTGGCTGCACAGCATCTGCCTTAAAAAAAACCCAAATACCTGTCTGTCCTGAAAAGCTTTTTGCTATTACTCACCACCACAAATCCTAGTATTTGACACACAAACACGCGAGCACACACCCACAACAGAGCTCAGCACGTGCGTCCACACGCAAGAGTGCGGTCAGACAATCTGGCGGCTTCGCTATCGCTAAATGGCCCCAATCACAAAACCTTATGACTCGCAGAAAACAATGGATCGATAACTTCCTCTCGTGTTTAGTGTGGGGAGTGCAGTGGAGATGAGAGAAAAAGACAGATAAACAACGTCAAAACCAGCCCATGCCTGTGTGTGTGTGTGTGTGTGTGTGTGTTTGAAATGTTATTTATATTAATGTGTAATACAACAGCTCAATCTGTAGCTTGAAGACAGCTGCCATGAGACACTTTTTGGTTAAAATTACTCCTTATTCACTGGGCAAGGCTTATCTTAAAAGTGTATGAGGAAAATATTTAGCAAAAAAAAAAAAAAAAAGACATGACTGGATGCAGCTGATGGTAGTGCAATGGAATGGACACAGCTGATGAGGAGGACTTCAAAGTCTTGTTAAATATTAATGAAGACTATCATTTGTAGTCTGCTATTTGTGCGTCATCTAATGACACACTTTTCTGGCTACAGGCTTCAGAATCTTAAGAATTTCTTTGGCCCTCTACACTTCCATGTGCACACAGCTCAGGAATGATTTCCTGAAAAGTAATTGAAGCACTTTTGTTTGAAGATGTGAGTAACTGTGATACTCTCTCAAAGTTGCTGACAGGCTCCAGGAAAAATCTATGGTTGGATAATGTCAATATGTGTCAAATTGCCTCTTCCCTGTAAAAGCAGACAGTTCTTGGTCACGTTTAGTGACGAAACTTAGCAGACACTAGCCACTAAACGTGACCAAGAACTGCCTACTTTCACAAGAACTGCCTACTTTCACAAGAACTGCCTACTTTCACAAGAAGAGCCAATTTGACTGAGACTACCATCAACCAACCACAGATTTTTCCCGGAGCCTGTCAGCAACTTCATGAAAGTATCACGTTGACTCAGCCTTCCTGCCTCTTCTTGGTTACGTTTAGTGACACAAAATACCAGACTCTCTAGTGAAATGTCATCACTACCTACTAGCCTCCACTGTTGGTAATTTTTGGTCAAAATCAAAAGTCGAATCCTCTTTCATGGGCGAGAATATGAGGAAAACTTTTGCCCTAAAAAAAAAAAAACCCCATAACTTAGATGACTGGTTGTGATGTCATGGCCTGTAGCTGTCCATGTCAGCCCATTTTACTCCATTTCTGGTCCAAAACCTATGTGCTCACACCTGAAGGATCTAAGGAAAATATTTGGTTTAAAAAAAAAAAATCACCAAATCTAATGGATGCAGCCAGTGGACTTGCGTAGGATGGTGCAATGGAGCTTGTGCGCACACACACTGACTGGATACAATTTCCATCAGCAGCAGACCTGCAGAGTCTACAGGGTCTACATCCATTGTTTTGTGCAGCTGCCCTAATGACTGACTGGTATTCCCAAGTGGTATGACCGATCCCTGCTTCTGAGGATTTCTCATTAGTGTTCTCATTAGTGTATCTCTCCCAGTGTAGTGGTTTATTTCACTCAGAGGTTGTCTTGGTAGCCTTTGTCATCTTCCTTTGTCAAGTTGTGCTTTGGAGAAGGCGACCACTGTATACAAACAGCAAGGCAGCATAACTAGGTCCTGTCATCTTCCCGAGGTAATAGTCCTCTTTAGCACAGTTTTCAACCATCCCACCAAACGAACGGAGTTGTAAGGTCCAGCTGGATAAGTGACTAACATGACTGAATGGTGACAACATTTACATTTTATTGCTTAACCATTAGTGAATAGATCGTGTCTATAAATGAGCGACATTAATTTGAAGAGTCTAGATTTTTTGTTTTGCACTTGCACTTCATGTTACCTCTTTTGACTAGCGCTACGGACTCTGTTTTGAGGCCTCTGTGGTTGACTTTTTTGGTAGCAAGCCACGTTATCACTTCAGACAGGGTAAATAAAATAACAAGTCTATCGAACGTATCTTCTATAGAAGAGGTCGTCAACCTGCGCACCACGCTCCATATGCAGACCCAGAAATGTATCTCAGCAGACCGATCTTTCACAGACTTTAATAGAGTATGGTGTTTTGACAGCCCCTGAACTGGATCTCCTGCACCTGGGGCAGTGGTGGATCATAAGGTTATAAGTTCAAGCTCCAGCATCACCATAACGCTGTTCAGCACGTGAGCAAAGGCCACGGCCCTTTCTGCGCCGGGGTGCCGTCTCGTGGCTAATTCTGCACTTCAAGATTCCTAACAACTAGAATATGCAACGAAAATAATTTCCTCTTTCTTTACTTGTGTATGTGACGACAAAGGCCGTCTTCCTCCTTTGATTCTAGTCATCCCCTGGAATTGTCTGATGTCTTGTCACCCGACATCCCAAACAACTGTATTTCTTGGGCAACACTGCCGAAAGCATATTTGGAAACGGTGAATACTTTGACAGGGCCGGAAGACACCAGTCCGGCTTTGCTTCAAGAAGTGCCCCCTGTTCTGTCGGGTGTGGTTAGGTGCTTTGAAAAGCCTCAATGGGTTAGATGCCGCACCACCTGAGGACAACCTGGTGCCTCCTACCATTTAGGCCATGGGATGAGAGCTATAGTTCAGAACAGTTTGGTGGTATACCTCCTGGACATCAAGAACTTGCTTTAATTACCTTGAATTCACCAGGTTTAGTAGGTTTGTTAGAACAGAACAGAACAGAACACTGTGCTGGAATCTGGATCGGGCATAGATTTGGGGTTTGGTTAATCCACCTCGGGGAGCTGCCCAGTCTCCAGGCAAGTTTAAGAGGCTTCTGAGTCCAGTAAGGACCTTCCCTGCGCAAGAATGGATGGTCTTTTTGAGAAACCTGTGTACCTCAAAATAAAGGATTTGTGACTATTACTAAAGCCCTGCTGAAAGAAATGACGGATGCTGATCTCTTGCTATACTTCAGAACTGTCTGTCTTTATTGCACCATCTGGGCTACTGGCCGATGCCACCCCATCCTTGCCTTTTAATGTGCTGCATTTGTAAGCCCACCAATCTGTTGTTGTTTTTTTTACGTCAGGGGATGTGCTTTACAGTCCACCCTGTTCTGTCTTCCCATCATGCAATTCACCTGTGGCTTGTTATCTGTGTAATTACTGCTTGTATATAGTCCCTGTGTTTCCACTTTGTTTTCACGAAGTCGTGCTAATTTGGCACGCTTGCACACTGAGCCGTATTCCCATTTCCCCAGTTCTCTAACCAGCAGGGTTAAAAACAAGGCAAGGCAACGTATTCATCAGTTGTTAGCCTACCTGCTCTAGGTCTTCTCGCCGAACCCATGTACACACACTCAGCCGTTCGTGTACACACACACAAACACACAGACATACACACACACTGTCCTGATTGCAGCCTCCCCAGAGAGAGAGCTGAAGTAAAGACTGATTGCTGAGGAGGGAGAGACAAATTTACACTCTGCAAACAGCGCTCATTATAAATGGGGAGGGCTCTGTGCGTTTGTGTTTGTGTGTGTGTGTGTGTGTGTGTGTGTGTGTGTGTGTGTGTGTGTGTGTGTGTGTGTGTGTGTGTGTGTGTGGGACCAAACCCTGACCAGTAGAGTAAGCAGTGAGAAAGCCAAGCTCTCAGTTGCTGCCAAAAAGAACAGATTAGAGCTTAGAGTGAGAGCGAGATTCTGAAAGACGGTCAGCATGCATAAATCCGACAAGCTAAATGACAAAGGCTGAAAATCACCAGGCTCCAAATCTGTCTACAACAATCCCTTTGCGCTAACACCAAACCTGGACCACCCTGTTGGAAATTTAGATTTGAACCGTGAAAAGCTTTCTGACCCGTGGTTCAATATCCTTGATTGTGTAGGAATAAAAATACTGATATACGTAGCTGTTAACAATTATCACCATTATTGTAATAACACTAGCAATTAACACAATCAGCCAGTCAATCAAATGAAAGAAAAAAAGCTGCCCTTATTAAAAGTTAGGTGTCAATCACAGACGACCCCCCCGCCCCCACACTGACGCAAGCATTTCATATTAGTCCTGCCATCTAGATACACACACCAGATGTTAGACTTGAAGGAACCTCCACCCTGAAACACGTTAAATATATTTATATTGAATTATTTGTGGCTCTACTTTGCTGGTTGGTGCTGTATTTTCATTATTCCCATTAAAGGTTAGCGGTTGTGTGCTGTGCTGATATCACATTGCTAACACAGTTACACTGGTGTTTAGTAGATGAAAGAATGTAAACAATCTCAAAAAATTAGGGATAACGGTCAAGTTTTGCTGCTAGCTCCTCCTCCTTTTCTCACTCACCATTTTCCAGTGACGTCACGTTAATGAGAAATTTCAGCACGGTAGCAGTGGAGACGTTGGTGCAAATGCTGGATTCAAAGTCCCAGAATGCATTGCAGCTATACGAGTTATAGCAGAGATCCGGCTCGGCTAGTTAGCGGTCAACAAGATGCCTAGCGTGACGGCGTTGATGCCGGAATTAGCATTGTTAAAGGTTTGGAAGCTGATCTGTTTTGATCGTACAGGTGGGGAGGTGAGAGGGCTGGACTAGAGGAATAAAGTGCCGCTGCATCAATCTTTTAAGGTAGAGTTGAAGCTAAGGCTAAATTCCACTGCATCACAATCAGCAGCTAGTCGAACAGCATTGTAGGTAGTGTAGGAAACCATTAAACAAAAATGGACTCAGATGTTGATGAAAGAAGTTGAAACTTAAAAAGTCAACTCTAAAAATGGCTCTGAGCAGCAACATTCTGGGCCCAAGCACCTCAATCACTTGATTTAAAAAAAAAACAATTAAAAAAAAAATTTAAAAAAAATGCACCTTGACATGTTAACAAGAAAGTGCAAAGTGTAAACTCTCTGTCCTGAAGATTAGTTACAGCTTTACCTCTGACTCTGACAAAGTGCTGAAACTGGAGACTCCTTCCATAAATGTTGAATAAACATCTCTCTACAGAAAACTTCACCATATCAACAATTTCACACATTTTCTTTGTTAAACAAGTATGCTCTGTAATCCGTTTATTATTTGGGTTGAATTATGTCAAAAAAAAATTGAGTAGGTAATTTTCTGAATTGTTTGCTATTTGTATCCCGATTACACAATCGAATAAAGCTCTCAAAACTGTAAACGTATTGTTAGAAAAATGAGAATTGTATGAATACAAAAGCATCGATATTCAGAAAACATATATAAAAATATAAATCTATTCACGATATATATATATATATATATATATATATCATATTATAAAATCTATTCATAAGGCTAGCTGTAGCGTTATCATAAATTTGGAAGCTAGCAGAAACATTTGGGTTGCGATCAGCAGGTGTAATTATTGGAATTAGGATACTTTAAGAACGGTTCGATGTTCTGTACGATCACGTGACTTTCTGTAAGCTGTCTTTAAATAGTCTGTAAATGTTTTTTTTACCTACTTCAAGCCCCGTTCAAAAATATTTTTTATCTCAAGAAAACAAAGAAATGTGTTGCAATAATAATAATAATAATAATATCCCCTATAGACGGCCTCTCAGGACCCCTGTAAGTAAACACAGTAAGACAAATTACCTGCTGACTGCTGAAATTACATTTCTATGTAAACTGTAGGCTGTAATTGAATTGTGGAATTGTGCGTAAACTTTATTTTATAAATGTATTGTTGATGTGTAGGTGCGGTAGCGCAGGTGTGAGCTAACGGCGAGAGGTCGACACGGAGTAAACATCACGCAGAGCCTTAAAGCAGTGAGGTCTGTAAAGCAAGGTCAGAGGGATGGGAGAGATTTTATTTAGCTACAGCCATGAAAATCACAGCCTAGAAAAATACAGAGTTAATACAGATATTTTCCTGAATTGAATAGATTTAATCCAAACCTCAGCAACAGTAATAAATAATCATTTCTATAAATGATGTCCTGTTGATCTGAATGTGTTCTGCAGGGGGGAAGTTGAGGAATAAAGAGGCTCTCTGGTTAAAATAAATAGACACAATATTATTGTACACATTTAAATATTGTTCATTAGATGCGTCTGTACGCTCTGGGATCGATCCACGTGTGTGCAGTTTATTTTCAGGTTAAAGTGGTTCCTAGCTACTTTCTATTCACTGTACGGTTTCATCTCT
This sequence comes from Pangasianodon hypophthalmus, assembly GCF_027358585.1. Classification (NCBI taxonomy): domain Eukaryota; kingdom Metazoa; phylum Chordata; class Actinopteri; order Siluriformes; family Pangasiidae; genus Pangasianodon; species Pangasianodon hypophthalmus. The sequence continues at coordinate 18,164,343 of NC_069734.1, forward strand.
TTCCTGAAGCGTCAGGGAGCCTGAGGCCTCTAAACAGTAAAACCTCGGCATGCTAATCACAGGCGATTCGCTTTCAGATTCCCAACCCGGAATTCTGAGCTCCACATACGTGAAAATCCGGGTTCTGGTGATGCTAAAGACCCAGTAAACGGACACCAGCGCTTTCTTTCCCATCACACCTCGAGTTAATAAGCTGAAAATACGCAGCTTGTCGTGTTACCAAGAAACCACGAAGCGTAAAATAATCCTACTGTAAGGCTGTTACAAAGCGCCGACACTGGAGACTCCTTCCTTCCATGTTAAACAAACGACTCCTTACACAAAACTTAACACCTTATCACCAATTTTTCTTTGTTAAAATTTCTCAATCTGTTTGTAATTAGTGTTAAGTTGTGTGAAATTGTGCATTTTCAGCCCCCGATGCATGAAAATCCGGGTTCAAGTAGAGCTAAAGCACCGGTAAACGGCCCTCGTGCTTCTTCTTTCAGCGCTGTTTCTTTCCTCTCGCGACACGAGCAAGACGCACACACATAACACACACACACATAACACACACACACACACACACACACATAACACACACACACACACACACACACACACACACACACACACACATAACACACACACACACACACACAAGCAATCACGGCGCGCGGAGAGAAGGAGGAAGAAAAAAAAAAAGCGCCCAACCCCGTGCGCGTGCTTATGTGTGTGCGTAAAAGCTGAGCTCCTGATGCGGAACAATCAGCAGCGCTCCGCGCGCGCCTCTCTCTCTCTCTCTCTCTCTCTCTCTCTCTCTCTCTCTCTCTGGGCGGCGCCATGGCAACGGAACAGCTTCAATTAGAGGAGAAGAAAGAGCTTCCCCCTCGGCACGGCACCGAGCGGCGCGAGTGTCAACGAGCACGAAAGGAGGCGCGTGCGTATGTGTGTGCGCCAGCGAGCGAGACGGTAGAGAGCAGACAGCGGGGAAAATGATCGAGAGGGAGAGAGAGAGAGAGAGTGTGTGTGTGTGTGTGCTGTGCGCGAGAGGGAACGGTGTGTCTGCACGAGCGCTCGGAAATGAGCGGCAGACGGAAAGACGGAGAGAGAGAGAGAGGAGGGAGGGGGAGAGAGACAGAGATAGGCTGTGTGTGTGTGTGTGTGTGTGTGTGTGTGCGCGCGCGCGCGCGTGTGTGTTTCCTGTGAGCTGATAAAAATGAAATATTGCGGCGAGCAGCAATCGTCGGGGCCCAAGCACCTCCTCAGTCACTCCGTCAGCACGTAATGTAAATGAGTCGTCTTTTCTTTTTCTTTTTTCACTTTCACATTAAGCAGCGAAGACTATTTTTTCCCCACAGTTTGGTGTGAGATGAGTCACGAGGAGTCCAATTTATAGCAAGTGTGATTCACCCAGGTCAAACTAGGACATGCTCATATTTTTATTAGTTTCAGGTCACACAGGATGCACAGGTTTCAAAATGGTTAACAGTGTAAAAGCGTAAACGTTCTCATTTCCTAGGTAGACGGCGTCACTTTTGGGAGTTTACCAGACAGATCGCGTCATTTGCATTTGTGTGGTAATTTATTTATTTATTGTGTCGTCATCTCGCAGTTCCCGGTCCCTTCTTCCTTTCTGAGCTCGGGTTACGGAGCATGGGTTTCCTCAGGGTTCTCCAGTTTCCTCCATCCTCCCAAAAACATTCCAGTAGGAGGAGCTCTTTGGCACTGTTGGAACTGTGATGTGACGCATGCACCGGCACCGCATTTAGTGCCACTGCGACTAAAGACCATGAACCACAAAGTTCTGGCAGTGTGAGAAATTTTTCATTAAAAACTCAGTGTGTGCGCTGATACGATGTTCGTCTAAGATCCACCAGCATGAGGACGGCAAACTCGCGGGACCGCTGTACAGTAGCGGCGATGGTGGAAAATAGTGCACGGAAAAAACCTCCTTATTACCTCACACTCGCCTTGTGTTGATGCGAGCCCGTTTTCTGCACGAGCTTATTTCCGGATCACGCTGATTGACGACGTAAGGTAGAAATTTTCTGGGAGAATTTTGTACAAAGTGGCTTTATTACAAATTCAATCCGCTGTGATCTCCCACTCTAAGATCTCACTAGAAAGCAGCAAAGCGACAGACGGCGTTCATTTTCTACGTAGGTGCGCATCACAGAGTCGCGAATTCCACAACAAGCAACAAGCAACACTGGAATAGGATTTTTTTTTTTTAATTCTATGCAAGTTAGGTATGACTGAGTAAAGCGACAAATCCAAACGATCGTCGCAAATGAATGTTCACACTGATTGGTGCGTCGTATAATTTGATTAGAAGCTATATACAGCTACTACTGTTTCTCATCAGAACGGAGACTGGCCACGCCCACAAGTGAAACGAGAGACTTGGAAGTGTGAACGTAGGATGATGAGGGTGAACGGATTTTCTGGAGGAACGAATGTCGTGACTGAGTTAAAGAAGAACACAAACAGAAAGCGCATTCTCTTAATGAGCCTGTGAGAGAAAGAACAGGAGAAAGAGAGAGCTGAAAGTGTGGGTAACGTCAACACCTGTCTCTGTGTGTGTGTGTGTGTGTGTGTGTGTGTGTGTGTGTGTGTGTGTGTGTGTGTGTGTGTGTGTGCGTGAAACAGACCGGTAGCAGCCAGGTGAAGATCTCGCCTTTTGGATGACCGGGTCAGCAAGGTTAAGCTGCAGTAAACAGGCAGTGAGCCGTGGGTGGGTGTGTGTGTGTGTGTGTGTGTGTGTGTGTGTGTGTGTGGTGTAAACTTGCAGCAACAGCAGGCTCCAGTGTTATTCGATATGATCTAGCTTGATGCAGGCGTCTCTGGGAAGCACTGGCTGCAACACACAAGCACTCGCTCAGATATCCCATCATCCCTCAGTTCATCAGAGCTAGCTTGCTAGTTACATGATTTATTTGTAGCATTTGCTAACATTGTTTTTTCCCCTATAATTTTCTAATATTCTCTAATTATAGCTAGCTTATTTTGTGCATTTTTTTCTAATATTAGCTTAGCTAGCTATAATCTCTTAGATGACGATAATCTCTTAATGTTCGCTAGTTTTCTTAATGCTAGCTGTTTAGCTATCGCTGTGAAATGCTCCAGTTTGTCTGAAAGCCGCTTTATTTTGCTCCCCTCATGAACCAGACTTGTAGCTACGAGCGATTAGCAGGATCGCTTCCTAGCTAGCAGTAAGGAATTCACGTACATTTCTCTTGTACATTCTAACCAATAATATTGAAACAAGTCGAGTTTTCTTACACGTAAGACTGTTATTTAGCTATCACTAGCAAACGGAATGTTGCTAGTTTTTCTTCTTGCTAATGTTAGCTAGCTAGCTAGTAGCCAATAGGCTGCTCCAGTTCACTGTCTTCAGAGCTAATGCTGCCAAAAGCTACTGGAAAATATAAAACTAGATCATAGACGATCTAAAACGTGGCGTGAAATGTCAGAATCATCAGTCTTCAATTAATAATTGAGCTTAAAATATGTAAAAAATTTTTAATACAAATTGCAAAATTCCAAAACGTGAATAAGTATTTGACATAGCGCTGACTCAAGAATTATTGGCACCCTTCATGAAAATAAGTAAAAATGGTGTTATAAAATAAATACTATACACAATGATGACAGTCTGTACATCTGCTTTAAGCTGGTCACATGACCCCAAAATCAAACTTTTTAACCATAAACGTCATCGACATTTTGATGTATACGAGTTGAAAGTCGCTGCAGAATATGGGCGTGGGACTGGGACGCTCTGCGACCGGTGGTTAAGGGGAGATTCTGAGGAGAGTGCCTCTGCCAGGAGGTTAAAGCTGCACACGATCGTTACAGACAGACAGGCAGACAGACAGGCAGACAGACAGACAGGCAGACAGACAGAGGCTTAAGGGAGGCTGAATGAGATCCCTCTGTCTCTCTGCCTCTCTCTCATTCTGTGTCTGTCTGTCTCTCTTTATCTCTCTATATCTGTTTCTCCATCTCTCTGTCTGTCTGTCTCTCCTTCTCTCTCTTTCGCTCTCTTGATCTATCTCTGTCTCTCTCTCTCTCTCTCTCTCTCTCTCTCTCTTCAGAGGCTGCTCTTGTCCTCCCGCTGGTGATTGATAACGTAAGCGCTGCTATTTTGGACTTGAGAGTGTCGGCACGAAAAACAGCAGCACTGCAGGTCGAGGCGAGCTACTCAAACGCGCACACACACACACACACACACACACACACACACACACACACACGCTCGCACGCGCGCACACACACACACACGCTCACGCACTTGCACGCATGCTAATAAACAAAATCCTATCCTCTCTTCTACCTCTTTCTTCTCTCTCTCTCTCGTTTTTTTCCTCTTTAAACTCGCTCTCAAGGGAGATCAGCATGTTTACACCTCTCACACACACACACACACACACACACACAAACACTCATGGGAGTCCCGTGCCAGGGTGTAATTGTTATTTACACGAACTCTGGCGTAAATCAGGGGAGCTGAATCAGTGTGACACACACATGTGCGCGCACACACACACACACACACACACACAAAAACAGACACACATGCACCCCACACACACACACACACACACACACATCTGTACGGCCTGTTCCATTGGCCTATATTACACACGGCTAAAAAAAGCCTACACCCTCTTTCACTCATTTCTGTCTCGCTGTCACCCACGTACACACACACACACACACACACACACACACACTCCATCTTTTGCTTCCTCTTTATTAAATGCCTTCGGCTCTAATCGGAGCCCCCGTTGAATTCTCCTTCTTTGACTGACACAGGATTCGGAAGCGTACTGAGACTCCAAACGTGTGTGTGTGTGTGTTTCTCTAGGCAGCGTTCCACCCCCCTCCCACACACACACTTTCCTCTCTTTCCATCCGGTGCTAATCTCGCTCACGCTCCTCTCGCAATCTCTCGCTTCTGAAAGAGAAAATCCATTTAGTCGGAAAGAATCTCTCTCTCTCTCTCTCTCTCTCTCTCTCCCTCTCTCTCACATACACTCTTTCTCTGTCCTTCTCTCGATGACGTATTTGTTTTTTCATCTTTCCAAACTCCACTGCACTGAAATTTGAAAAAATTTCACATACAAGCAAAAATGGCGATCATGTCGTGCGAGCTGTTCTTCTACGGATCTTTTTCCTCGCGCTGTTGTTTACCGTTTACGGATTAAAACGTCACGACGCAAACAAGACCAACTATTGACGTAAATCACCGTCCTTACTGTGTTTTAACAAGTGTTAGCAGTTTACAGAAACAGGAGGCGGAGCGATCGCTGGCGAATCAGAGCGGGACTGCGCAGTGAGATAAAATGGAACTTCATGCAGATTAGGGACGTGACCGTATACGAGTACGTTATTCAGATATGACTGAGACACACTATTCTATCTATCTATCTATCTATCTATCTATCCGGCTTGCCAGTAATGTTGACAGGCCCTCAGTTGAGACTGGAGGTGTTGATCAGGACTGCGATCCTGCAGGACGCAACAAAATATTCACGCAGGTTTAAATGAAGCTACTAGTTTGTTTATATTCTGAACTACATTTGTTAGAGTATCTTGCGATCAGTTATGAACTGGAGTGATGTAGCTGAGGCTGAGGAACTGTCAGGGCTAGAATTCACACACCGTGCTCACACTGCTGACATTTCCACCTCGGGGTTTTTTCCTCAGTGGTTTGAGGAAATATTGGTAAAGGTAAAACACACTTTCCAGTTTAGACCACGCCCACTTTGAGTTTAAGTCCGTATATCTGGAGCACTGAGGAGGCAGAGATGCAGATCGTGTCGCTGCGTTACACCTCTACTGCGCATCAGAAGCAAAGAAACTCGTTATTAATGGGAGTGAGGATGGTGCGACTCGGGCCGCTTCTCTTTCCTCACTGTGAAACATTATCTCCTTTTTTTGTTTCCGATCAGATATTCGTTCTTATTGAAAATGAAGAGGAATCTGATTACTTCAAATATTTCAAGACATCAAATACAAAGTCTGCTTAAAGTAACGTCCCTCTAACGGAAAGGATTAATATCCTGTAACGGATTGTAAAGCTAACCAAACGGGTTAGTTTTCTGTAACTATCTAAACACAGCCCGCTCTAAACTGAATCACAGACGCAGAGCCGAGGCGGCGAGACGGCGAGGCGGAAACGCAGGGCTTCCCAGACGTTTGGCTGAAGCAGAACCTGTTTCTCGAAAGGCCGTGCCAGGCATAACACTAAAGCTAAGAGAGATGGCATTTGCTTTCTCATCAACAACAATTGGCGCGTTGATGAGAGGATAATCTCTGAAGACTGCTCTTCACACCTCAAATGTCTCGCAATTAAATTCCTGCCCCGGGAGTGATGCGATTCTCGCCGCTGTTTACCGGCGGCTCGAGGCGTCGGCTGATTGGCTGGAAATTGTCCCTGCGTACGAAAGCTCATCGGTTGTAGTGAGGGAGTTCAATCATGGTCATTTAAGGACTGTTTCTCTCTAATCTTAGCAAAACGTGCAGGAAACAAAGCTCTCGATCAGTGTTAGCTGTAGCCTCTGTGCAGAATTTACCACTGACTGCAAAACAAACGTTCTTTATTTTACTTTAAGACATTTCTATATTTTTTGGGGGGCCATTTTCTTTACTTTCTTTACTGTCTCGGAGTGTTTGCGCCCGAACGGAAACAAAACTGCGTAGGATTACAGCTGTACTGTATTATATGCACTGTTTTAATGTAGCGATTTACGCGTGTTGATGCTAAGTAGTACATTTTATTTCTTTTTTTAAAGGTAAAATATGAATTAGTAGAGAGGCTTCTAGCTTGAGATAATCATGATTGATTAACACCTACTGCTGTAAAAATGTAGGCAAGCTGAACTTTTGATCTAATTAACACACTCATTACTGACATGTGGACACTCTGAAAAGCAGGACTCCACTTTCTGATCATATTTTTCACATTTCTTTAATAAAATCTCAACACTGTAAACAGAAAAAGTTTTTGAAAGAGTTAATCTGATCTTGCCAAGCTTCGTCTTAAAGTCAAGCCCCTAAGCAGCTAGTAATCCGCTCGCCGCTGTGTGCCAGCAGGAGGTTAAATGAGAGGACAGTACAGCTCATTTTAATCCGTTTTATTAAACCAGACACAATATACAATATCTCACCTGATTTTTTTTCATTTCAACGCACAACGCAACGTTCATGAGTTAAGTGTAAAAACAAAACCACCGTGGAAGCACTAGTACTGTTTACGATTTGTTTACGTTGCCTTGGATATGACGCTGTCGATCATCATGTGATCAGACACGCCCCTAGATCAGATTCTGATCAGGCAGAAAGTAGGACTTTGTAGCTAGTAGTTATCATTAACAATCCTGAGTATCGGATCGTTATCGGGCCGAGAGAAGCAGAAATATTATGGATCAGAAAAAACAAGAAGAAGAAAGAATTAATCTGATTGATCTGATCTGAAAACTGGAAATGTTCACATACAAGAGGAATTGATTATATATAAATATATATTGGTATTAGAATTTTTATTTATTTATTTTAGCTAGGTATGTTTTCCTGAATTTTTTAAGTGCTTGAGTTAAATAAAAAAATGTAAAACTTGCGGTTTTTCAAGAAGAAAATCTCAGACGAGTATCGATATGGGCTGATACTTGAGGTTTCAGAAGAAGAGAAGGAGGTACCGTGCCGTCTCTAGTTATAATTAAATTGTAGTTAGGGAGATGTATTGCTCGAATCTTCCACTGGTAAGTTCTTATTTAATAACATGTGAAATTGTGTTACACCACGCAGGAGCCGGAAAAGCCAAAAGCATAATTTATACTCCATCATTCAGGTCATAATTTCAGTAGACATCAGTGGATATCGGTTTGAAAAATCGATTAGAGACGCCAAAACTAATACAGGAAAGTTCAGAGACTCGGAGGAGAGGCGGCGAGTATGTCATGCTTTCAAAAATATGACCTCATTCAGGAGAAAGATGCCTGTAACGGAGTGTGTGAATACGCTAGCAGGTGAAGGGAATAAATTAGATGGCAGGATCTCCACCTTTTCGGCCCCGGCATCGGGCCACAAATCGGAGCGTCCTCGCACCGTGCGAGACGGAGGTGTGAGGAGAAGGTTTGGCAAAACAAATGCAGGAGAAGGCCTGCGGTCCAGACGGCATTCCGTCTCAGGCTGTTCAGTCCTGGCAGCGCCGCGTGCACCTGTTTCCGCTCGCGGTTTCACCGTTTCTCTTCAGCCAGCCAGTGCTTCAAAGCACGCGATGATGCAGCAGTGTCCGGGAAGAGTCCAGTACCCTGGCCATCTCATTAACCTCACTAATCACAAAGCGCCCGAGGCGCCTCGTTAACGACTTCATCAAATCGCAAACGTTCACTTTACAGCCAGTGCAGTTCGCCTCAAGACTCAAGATCCTTTCAGTAAGATGCCACACGTCTAGGAGGAGAATGAATTTTTGCTTTCTGTCCAAAATTTAAGACAAACGTTAAATTTGAAAATTGACTACGACAAAAGTCAGTGATTTTCAGCTATCACATTTACACTATAAATCCATATAAACACAAACAGGATTAGTCTGAAAGATGTATGACCTTTGAACTCCTCTGAACTCATCTTTTCTCTAATAAAGATGATGTGGAGAGTAAATACGGCACGTAGCAGCTTACGTAATACTTTCTAACGCAAAAGGCGGCCTGTGAAATGACCGACCCCCGACTGAAGTGTTGTGGAGAGACGTTTAATGCAACAAAATAAATGTTTACACAGCTACGCGTGAAAGTTTACAACAACCAACGTTAAACCGTTACTCAAAGAATCACTAGCTCGGTTAGCTAATAATGTTATAATGTACTTTATCTACGTTAAGGATAAACAGCCACGTGTTCACGTGTCATGTGTTCATAAGGACAGCAGTTAATTAACGAGTTTCTGCAGGTTGTTTTGTCTGTTATCATTCTCCATTAGCAACATGGCGTCCAAAATGGCGCTCCGGTCCTGGGACTTTCTGGGACAATCGACAATATTAATATAACTTTATTTAGTTAAAAATGAAATCTCGTTCTTAGGAGTCTCGTTCTTAGTTTTGAGTAGTTAATAAAAAAAAAGAAAAGAAAGTAGAAATACAAGTAAAATTCCTGCCGCAGATTTAACGCGATGTGTCTCACCTGAAAAAGTATTTCACATCAGTATCCTCACAGAAAAGGAATCTTGTCGTTTTTTGATTTACGCCAGTACGAAGCCCAGATGCTAACAGCTAGCATACGTGCCTTGGGCGAGTCACTGGTGCTTATGCGTCAGTAGATGTTGACACACGAGGCACTGAGCAAACGTTACACACACCGTTTTACACACGTTATCTTGCAGCTAGGTAAACAGTGTTTGTGAGATTGCTGGCTGTCTTGATGAATGGATCATGTTCATGACCAGGCTGAAATAATATATTTACAGAAAAAAATCCTCACGTCACCACACATCAGATTATTTATTTATTTATTGCTTTACAGTGGGTGTCAATATTAAAACTTGCTTATACAATCCAGATTAAGCCAAGTTTATTTATTAAAAAAAAAAAATAATAAAATTTCCATTTCATTTTAGCCAAAGCGATTTGCAAATGAAGCAGAATCCAGTCTGAGCTCAGAGTTAAAGGTCCAGAAGTGTCTTATCCTGACACTCAGTCCTGGGATTAGAACTTCCTAACGTTGTAGTCATGACTACGGTGTTTACGGTTTCACGGCTAGTCACGGCGTACGATCGCACCGTCACCTCACTGTTGACATTTTCACAGTATGGAGTGAAATCTGTTCCCATCCACGGGTTTGTTTATATATTTATTTCTTACTCCTGCGGTCCTCATCTCTCTCCTGTCATGTTCCACCGCCTGCGTTTCCCGGCGCAGAGACGCGACTGCGCTGAAACCCGCTGGTGGTGTTTAATCCGCTCCTGATGTAAGCGTCACACTGCTGCCTCTGCTGTCACTCCGAGCACGTCTGTAACTTTATCAGCCACATCGGTGTTCATTGTAAACAGAACAGCACCGTAGCTTTGGCTAAGCAGCGCCACACACTCGTGTGTTAGTGATTAGTTTTTCTCTTCCTTTCCTCACAGCCGCTCTGTCTTTCAGCTTTTAACAACAACAACGTGATAAATACTGACAGTGTATAAGAGTAAATGGAAAAAATTTCACGCTCAAATATGTTACTTTATACGCAAAGATGTGAAAGACTTTTGTGCTTCGTATATTGTAATAAATTTAGTGTTTTAAAATTCAGTTAATACACTGATGTTTTTATTAGCCTAGGTTATCATATGTGAAACTTTCACGAACACAACCGCGTTTAAAACAGCAAATGTTGTTTTATGGCAAATTTAAACTAATTCAAACGAGCTTGCCCTTTCCATAAGCCCAGAGTTCACTCGGGTACACCATCGTATGGTTTATATCAACTCGGGTGAAGTTTATTAGATTAGCGTCGTCTCCTCACACCTCCAGCGTTCCTGATTCAGTCCTGAGCTCAGTTACTGTCTGTGTGGGGTTTCGCATGTTCTCCGTGTGTCTCCCGGGTTCTCCAGCGTTACGCTGACCGGCACAAAGCGGGTACTGAAAATGAATAAACAAAGCAAAGTAGCTTCAGTCCACTCAAAACACAACATAGAATAAAATACACGACACTGTCAGAGCACATAAGTACAATTTATTAAAATAATAACAATAATAATAATAATAATAGTAATAATCAGTGTTGATTTCTTTAGAAATGTTTATGCCAAAGAGAAAAGAGAAAGATCTACAGAAGGGAGTGCAAAAAAAGAAAAAGAAAGAAGAAGCAGTAGCGCTGCTCCGCTGCTCTGGCCGTGTGTGTGTGTGTGTGTGTGTGTGTGTGTGTGTGTGTGTGTGTGTGTGTGTACACTCCTGTGGGTTTCTCAGCCCCGAAGGCGTTTTGTTCCCCCTCCCTGATGCGGCCTCCGGCTTTCGCTAATCCTCTCAAGACACACACACGCACACACATAGCGCTCCTGAGACGTGCCACGCTGCTGCTTATCTCCACACTCGACTGAGCTCCACCACACACACACACACACACACACACACACACACACACACACGGAGCAGAGAGCAGCGTAGCATTCACACTTACCTAGCGCAGCATGGCCTAATCTTCCACTCCACGCTGATGAGGAAACGTACACGAGTAATTCTGACTCTAGAGAAACGTGTAAATTAAGAGCGATTGTTTATATATTGTGTAATTATAGCTGTAAATGTGTGTGTTAGTGGTGCTGTGAGGTGTTTAGGATTTATTCACTGCTTATAATCTTCACACACTTCTCAGGAGGAAGCTAGTTCTGGAGGCTGATCATTGTCTGTTTCAGATTTGTTTTATATTTTGGGATTTTTCCAGAAAGGAGTAAAATTTGCCGCGTGGATGAAGATTCATCAGAGGCTGGTCCTCAGAGAGTCAGATGGTTTGACTCGGCTCACCAGTGAGTCGACTCCTTGTATTCGGGAAGACGGTTTCTTCTCATTGGTTATTTTTTTAGAAACAGTTCAACTTTGGTTTTCGTGCGTCACGTACGGGTCACAGCGTCAATCTGTTTTATTCGTAAATTGCTCGTAGGAGCATTGACACGAGACACGTGGTGTTAAGTCCTGAATGGAAAAAAAACATTCCTATCCAACTCGAGTTCAAGTTTAAATAACTTTCAGTTACACACGATTTAACGAACGTTTTGAGGAACCTTTCATATTAATGACTTCAATGATAAATCAATCCAGGACGTCTATAAATTAAGACGAATATGACTCGCCGCTCAATTACGGCAAAATTAACGGCACCCAATAAGAGGAGGCGGAGTTAGTGTGTGTTTATGGTAGCTGACGAGCTGCAGTGGCTGAGCTGCGTTACTGGAACTGTTCTCTTTCACCGTTTAGTTGCCATTTTGTCATTTTCAGCTCTGTTTGCTTTTTTTATGAAGTTTTATGGGCGTGGCTAAAATGTAAATGTGCTATGAGTGCGCTTGGAAAATTACGGCTGATTGGCTTTTATCTACATATGTAGGTACGAAGAAAATCAGTGAAAGTTTTGAGTTTGGTGTGGCCTACGAAAAATATTTACATACAAATTTACTGTTTTTTATTTACAAATTTAAATTGATAAATGAGGTTTTGGGTTTCAGAGTGGTTTTCACTCGGCGAGACTTTGAGGAAGCTGATCAAGATTGGAGGTTTTGGGGAAACAATTGGTTAGAGGTCACGTGAATGACCTTTCTACTAATTGCTTGTGTATTTGGGTTGGACTTGGTTCTCCAGATCTCATTGGTTGGGATGTACGTCACAGTCATTGGTCAGGTCACGTAAATTAACCCTGAAACTTCAGTCAGAGTGTGTTTATTGCACGGGGGAACGGTGTACACAGCGTGGCCTGCTTTTACTGCAGGGTGTTCCTCTTCATCAGTTCAATTCAATTAACATTTATGGAAGGAGTCTCCAGTGTCAGCGCGTTGTAACAGTCAGAGGTAAAGCACTTTTTAGCAAACCTAGCACACATCCTCACCTCTGAGATCAATTATTAATCACTAGGGGTCAAAGTTCACAGAGAGAACTAAATGACTGACAAATTAAGTCTGTGATTTGTGTGTTTTTTTTTTTTCCCTCCATCCCTGAATCGAGACTACTCGGATTTCTAAAATTAGTTCAACTGGAATTCAAGCTGTGAGATTTTTCCGTGGAATCTTAGTGTAAATATAAATATAAGGTGGGTCATGGAGAGAGCAGCCTCCGCAAACTGAGCTCACACACACACACACACACACACACACACACACACACACACACACACACACACACACACACACAGGCATGCACACACACGCCCTCAGCGCAGTCCTCAATTAGAGTCTTGGCACTCGCCGCGCTATCCCATAATCCTCTTTGATGTCAGAAGGAGAGGTCAGCGGAGGGTCATTGCCAGGGCAAAAACACACACACACACACACACACACACACACACGCACGCAAACGCTCTGGAAATTTATTACACACACACGCGCACACACACCTCATGTGACTGAGCGTGGCTGTTTTTCCTTTCACAACCATTCCTTCCTTCTCTCTCTCCTGGAACATCTGTGTGCAATTGAAGCGGCGCATAAATTATTCTTCAGCAGCGCCACGTCTTTCTCTCTCTCTTTTCACTCGTTCTCTCTCCCTCTCTTTCCCTCGCTCTCTTTCTGTCTATGACACACACACACACACACACACACAAAAATACAAGGCTTACCGAGAGCGCAGCTCGGCCTGCTGTAGAGTTTCACGGTGCTGCTGCACAAAGGGACATCCTGTTTCCTGGAACATGAACACACACACACACACACACACACACACACACACACACACACACACACTCTCTCTCTCTCTCTCTCACATGGTCTATTGTGTATTGTGTAGCACACTCTATCGCAGTATGTTAACCCTTTACAACTCCCTTTCTGGAATTTTCCTTGCCTTTCCATTTAGTGTATAAGAGCATCTGAGACAAAAATGCAATATAGGTACACCTCTGCAGACTTTCAGGTGTGTGTGTGTGTGTGTGTGTGTGTGTGCGCATGAGTAATGTGCCAGCAAGCGTCTGAGTCTGCGTTTACTGCCTCTACGAGCAGCCCAAGACTAACAGCACAGCCCAGCTGATGAATATTTAACGGTTGTGTGTGTGTGTGTGTGTGTGTGTGTGTGTGTGTGTGTGTGCATGCACACTGAGTAGCTAGAATCATTTATTAATGCCGGCTGAGGGAGAGATGAATAGATCGGCTGTGTACACAGTGCCAGGGCAGGGTGGATGGCGGCTCGCTCTGTGTGTGTGTGTGTTAATGTGTGTGCCGTTTCACACAAGCACTCATGCGTCACTGTGCGTCTTTGTCTGTTTGTGCATGAGTCGAACTCCGTGTGTGTGTGTGTGTGTGTGAGAGAGAGTGGCATTGCCATATATAGGCACACATCCATTATTAATCACTTCATCCAGGATTGATGAAAAGTGGACCGTCGCCTGAGAAACCAGGCCCACTAAACACACACACACACACACACACACACACACCCTGATAAAGAATTCTCTCAGATTTGCATCCCTTCATCCCATCCATTAAAACCACCACATAAACTTTTTCCAACTGTTTTCACACACTTTGGAAATCTAGAAATGTAAAATAAAATAAAGAAATAAATAATTTAAAATAAAAACAGCTGAATCAGCTGCTCAAGTCGCATCTCGTCTCATTTTACGACGTTTTAAATGCAAAAAAGAAATCTTCGTATCCGGGACACCGTATTCCCGAGGTGGTAAAAGTAGCTAAACTCTGTACTCAAGTAAAAGTGCAATTAATCATGGGAATAAATCTTCTACATTCTTCACTCAAGTTAAAGTAGAAGTGTATAAACGTGTGTGTGTGTGTGTGTGTGTGTGTGTGTGTGTGTGTGTGTGTGCGCGCGTGTGTGTATAGGGTGGTGTGATGAAGTGGAGTTACTGTTACTGCTCTGCAGCGCGTTATTCCTGTTAATCCACAGCAATTTGTCAACAATTACAATTTTGAACTTATTAAAGAATCACACTTTGTATTTTTTAGCCATTTATGGTTACATTTAATGCTCGCAAAACAAATTAGTTCTTCCTTATGTGATCTTAGCTACAGCTATTAGCAAGAACCTACAAAAAGTGTAAACTCCTCCGTCCTGAAGCCGCTGAAAAACGTAAGGTTACAGCTCTACCTCTGACACTGGAGACTCCTTCCATAAACGTTAATTAAATAAACGTCTCCTTACTTTAAGAAAACTTCGTCGTATCGACAGTTTTTTAAATCCGTCTTTACGTGGTGCGTCTGCCGTACACATCCATGTGAAAGAGCTGTTACTATGGAAACGATGACATCAGACCGAGTGCATTAATATAAACCTGTGATTTGAATTACAGCAGACACTACTGCCTGAGCGGCTGTTATGGAAAACTAATCAACACCTCCTGACCAATCAGAATCCAGAATTTGGCAGTAGATACTGTCGTGTAAATTTTCTTTAAAGTAGAAGAAAGATTCAGAAAAGAAAAAAACATTTGCGATAATTTCTAATCACACTGACTTTAGGTCCTGATGAGGGGGAAAAAGAAACCTTTAGCTAACTAATGCTAACTAACAACAGATTTATTCCTCATCTCTCACATGTTAGCTAGCATGCTAATAACTCTGACCATTCAAACTAGCTGAATGCTAATAGTGAATAGTATGAGTAGCAGCAGAAAGCCTCTAGTGAAGTATAATGCGCTAAAAAATCGTAAACTACAAACTTTACAGTGTAACCAATTGTTTTGTTTAAGGACTAATTAAACCTGAGCCCAGTATAAACGTCTGACAGCGGTTTGAACGTGCTGTGATGAAAAGAAAAAAAAAAAAAAAAGCTGAGATTAGTGCCCACACGTGCGCACACACACACACACACACACACACACACACACACACACACTCACTCATACTGCTCTGCAGTGTAACGTTAACACTCAACCACAGGGCTGCACAGTAGTGTGGGACTTTCCCTTTTTCACCTCAGCGAAAGTGTGTAAATGTATCTTAAGTGCATGCATGTGAGTGTGTGTGTGTGTGTGTGTGTGTGTGTGTGTGTGTGTGTGTGTGTGTGTGTGTGTGTGTGTGTAGGCGGGAATGCCAGTCATCTCAAAACCGAGAGACTGTGATGAGTAAAAGAGAGAGTGAGAGAGAACAGGAACAAGTGCAGACGCAAAAGAAGAAAACAAACTGATGGTGAGATAGTGTGAGAGCATGAGCGTGTGTGTGTGTGTGTGTGTGTGTGTGTGTGTGTGTGTGTGAGAGTGTGTGTGCACGTGTGTTTATATAGTTTGCTTTTACTTTCCTTGTTAAGTAATAACTGCCACTTTCAGCACGCCCTCATTTTTCAAAATCTCATTTTCTTTGTGTGTGTGTGTGTGTGTGTGTGTGTGTTCATAGTTACCTTTGCTTCCAGTTTGCGATGCGTAAAGGAGAAATGTAATCAGGGGCTCGTCTGAATTTTTCTTCCTAATGTAATAGGCAGTATAGAGGGGTCAAAGGTCATGACTCTCTCTCTGATGCGCGTGCACACACACACACAGGCACACACACACCCTCACACACACACAAAATGAGCAAACATATATCCTGTATAGTTTGTAAAAAGCATCTTGTTCTTCTAACTCCTGACTGAACCGATGAAGACAAATTCAACAGCCAGAATTTTAGATTTTGTTATATATTTCATCATGTTACTTATTTATTTATTTATTTTTTATGTTTATTTTCGTGAGGTCTTAGCATAACAGGCAGCAGTTTAATGGGCACACCCTGGCAGCGTGCTTTTAGCTTTCAGTTCCATCATAAGCGGTCCGTCAGCCGTCCCCTGGGACACAGAGGCGGTTTTAGAGGCTGTTTAGCTGCATGCTAACAGGTAGCGTCAGTATTTTTAAAAATATCACTCGTTCTACATCGAGTGTACAAGCTGACTGCAGAAAGAAAGCATAAGAAAATGGAAGAGTGAACATCAGGACTGATCATTTTTGAAAAACCACCAAACCTTCCTCCACTACTATGCACACAAAAAGTCGCACTACTAGCATTCCTTTTTCCCGTTTAATACTCGTTAAGAATGCAATAAAAATGTATTTCGGATTTCACATCTATTCGCTTTGTGCTAAATTAAGGTTTTTGTTGCGTACACTAATCTGCACGAGTTCATTTCTTTAACGCTAGCTAACTGCTCAGCTATAATCTGTAAAATGAATAAATACTAAGTGATAAGTGGTGATCATCTCTTTTGCGAGTGGCGCCCCTAGTGGCTGCTTTGTGTAAGTTACAGAAGTGTCATGGACCCTGAATGTGAATCAAATTTGGTGTAGCTGCTGCAATCCACTGCACTCTGAACTCCATTTTCCCAGTTTCTGATCTAAACGCGTTCTAATGCTTGGGGGAAAAAAGATAATTTTGTACGGTTGGTTTGATGAACATTAAGAAGAGCTCAGTGAATTAGTTCTGTGTGATTCGCAGTGAGAAGTATAAGAGAGGTCAAATGATCTTGTGCATCTCTGCTCATAGAAATGATCCGTCACACTGGTGTTTGGTAAAATCGGCTGAATCAGTGGAATTACGTTACAAATCGAAACTTACGAATCAGTTAAAACGTTTTCACAACACAAAAGCTTTATCAGGTAAAATCAGAAATCGGGTTCCTGTGGACTGCGCGCCGCCGTGTTGTGGTGTGTGGGGGTGGCCTCACTTCCTGTTTGGTGGGGTGTTTTTTTTGTAATTTATTTATTTGTGGTGACATTCACAGGCCTGTCACAAGCACACGGTTCTGAGAAGCAGTTCTCCCTGTACGGTTTCTGCGAAACAGTCAAAGTCTAAAAATGCTTCAGACCAGTGTTCATGAAGATTTGAAAAACAGTTATGCAAATGAGCTCAAACTCTAAGCTTAATGGTTCTGTTTTGTTTGATTTGAGCCAGTGAATAAGCTGAAAGACTTTTTTTCCTGTGAGACGACCCAACACACAACACTGTGCTATAGCGCTGAGATCAGGACTAGCGTTCCTACATCAGTGCTTGGACCCATTTTACTCAGTTCCCTCACGACTGACTGCATCACCGCCTCGTATCTGTGGAATAATAAGTCTTCATTACATCATTCGCTTTTCTTTCCACCACAGCGCTGCTGAGTTCTGGATTGTGATTGGTCAGAAGGTGTTGATTAATTCTCTGTAACAGCAGCTCTGGCAGTCGCAGCAGGTTTATATTAATGCGCTCGCTCTGATACGTTACTGATGATAAAGGGATTAAAGGAAGATGCATTTAACACGTATGGAAGGAGTCTCCAGTGTCGGCGCTTTGTAACAGTCAGAGGTAAAGCTGAGAGAGAGAAAAAGAGAGAGGTTGGTGAGGGAACGACTGTTTATAGCTGCTGTAACGTAAGTGAGAACTTGTTTCGTAGACGTTCCACAAGATTAAAATGTAACTATAAATGGATAAAAAGTACACGTCGTTGTTTAATAAATAAAAAAACTGCAATCTTTGGCAAATTGCTCTGGTATAAGAGAAATAAAACCGCTTCATCACACCACCTTGTCGTTGATTATTTTTCTATAACAGCATGACACGGAGTGTGTTTTTTTTTTTTTTCTTCATGTTCACAGGGTATATTCCTGCAGAATCTCTGTGCTGTGTATCTTTTTTTTTTATCCCGTGAAAGAAAGAGCGACGTCCACTCATCGTGCTGCATCTCTGATAAATGGTTGAGTTTCGGAGTAATGGATTAGCGCCATTACGCGGATGAGTGAAGCGCAGGATGAGAGAGAGAGAGAGAGAGAGAGAGAGAGAGAGAGAGAAGGGGGTGTTAGCACAAAGTGAGGTAGAAAATTGTGAGAGATTGCGAGCGGGAGTGAGTGAAAGGGAGTGGAGGGAAATGTGTGTGAGAGAGAGAGATGGAGGGATGGAGGTGGAGGGAGGAGGCGTGCTGGGAGATTAAGGAGAGCCGTTTTGGCGGAGCGCCGCTCGGCTCCTCCCCCCCGCTGTGATGTTAGGAGTCTCGCGGTCGCCGCTGTTGCTCAGAGACGGCGCGCTGCACGAGGCGGCTTTTCCCCTAAACTCCAGCTCACGCTTTCTTTTTCTCTTTCCCTTCCAACTGTGCTGTGGTTTTTCATTATTTTTTTCGCTGTGCCGTGTTGCAGTGCGCTTTCCGCTCACCTGCATGTGTGCTGCTTTCTTTTTAAAAAAAAAAAAAAAAACCTGCTCATTATTTTATCTTGTGTTGCCCTGTTTTTCCTCCAAGCATGCTGATATAAAAAAAATGTAACATTTTCTCTGTGCATTTACTAATTGTGTCTCTGTCTCTATGAAAATCTCTGTGCTGTCTCTATATTTTTTCTCTGTTTTTATTTTTTTCCTGTGCTGTCTGTGTCTAGTTTTTCTGTGTACTTTCTTTCTATTTTTTCTCTGTGCAGTTTGTCTCTTATTTTTCCCCTTTGTGTCTGTCTCTATGTTTTTGTCAGCATTTCTTGTGTCTGTTTTTCTCTGTGCTGCAGTTTTCACGTCTTTATTTCTATCCTGTGCTGTTTAGTTTTTTCTGGTGTTCTTTCTTTTTTAAAGCACAGTTCATCTCTAATTTTCCCTTTGTTTCTGTAACTAGTTTTTCCTTAACAGTTTTCCTGTCGATTTTTTTTTTTCTGTGCTGAAATGTTTGTCTTTGAAATTCCCTTGATGTTTCTATCTCTGTTGATTTCTATGCAGTTTCTCTTACTTGTGTTTGTTTTTTCTCTCTGTGCTGTTTCTATTTTTCTCCCTCAGCCCTGTGTGTCTCTGTGCTGTAATGTTTGTCTCTAGTTTTTCTCTGTGTTGTTCCGGTCTTTATTTTTCTGTGCCTGTACTTTTCCTGTGTTGTTTTTGTGATTTCTGTGTTCTGTCTCTGTGCTGCTTTGTAGTTTTTGTTTTTTTTTCCCCTTTACACATTCCGGGTGTGTATCTCTACCTTTTCTCTGTGCTGTTTCTCTGATTATTTCTTTGTGTAGTTTCTGTCTGTATTTACGCTGTTACTTTTTTAATGCACAATCTGTCCCCTTTTGTTTCTGTCTCTCGTTTTTACCTCAGCACTCGTGTCTCTCTTTGCCTCTGTGTCTGCCTCTGTGTCTGCCTCTGTGTCTGCCTCTGTGTCTGCCTCTGTGTCTGCCTCTGTGTCTGCCCAGTTCTCTGTGGTGTTTCTGTCTCTAGATCTTTTCCTCTGTGCTGTTTGTGGCCTTGTTTTTTCTTTCCTATAATGTTTGTGTCTCTAGTTTTCTTTCTGCAGTATTTCTGTTTCTATTGTTTTCTTTGTTTTTATATCTCTAGGGTGTTTCTGTTGTTTCTGTGTCCCTAGTTTTTCTCTGTGCTGTTCATCTCTCTGTAGTTTTGTCCTGTACTGTTTCGGTCTCTGGTGTGTTTTTTTTAATGTGCTGTTTGTTCTTTATTTTTTCTCTCAGGCTGCTTGCGTTTTTTTTTTTTTCCCCATGTTTTGCTGCTTTCCTGTTTTCTTTCTCTCTGTTGTGGCTGTGCTTCTAGCGTTTCTCTGTGTTGATTGTACATGTTTAGCCTTTTTTTATAGCTTGCATGTATGTATTTAATCCGTTTCTTCACGTTTCTACTCTGTTCCGTACGCTGCGTTCTTTTCTGATCTTCACTTCTCTGGTTTTCTGTCTGTATTTTTATTCTCTGTGCTGTATTTTTGTTTGGTTTCTGCAGGGCATCTGTGGGTTTTTTCTGTGTTTTTAACATTTCTCTTTCCTGTGAGCTTTCTCGTTGCATTCTCTGTGTCGTCTCAGTGCACAGCGTTACAAACTCTCACTGCTTTACGTCTGTGTGTTTTCTCCTCAACGTGTTAGGTTTGGTTCTCTGTGTTCTTTCGCTAGTTAATGCCTGTGTTTCTGTATCGTATCTCTGCATTATGTCTGTTTTTGTTTCGGCCGCTGTTGCTGAAATCGCAGCTACGTGTCTCACACATGCGTAAAATCAAAGATCGCCTGTTGCGGCAAAAATCTTTATTTTCCGCTGCTTTCTAACGACATAGTTGTTTTTCTCTGTGCTGTCTCATTAGAGTACGTTTGTGATTTCTCTGTGCTGTGTCACCTTGTAATGTAATAAAAACCTGAGACTCGACCGGCAAAACACATATGTTCTTGCTCTCTCTGTCTCTCTCTCACACACACACACACACACACACACACACACACACACACAGCAAGAATGGAATCACCAGCTGTCAGTAGGTGCATTAGTGTGGTTAGAAGGGATGTCTGAGGGGGCATATTTCCTCACACTTCGTGTGTGTATATATATGTGTGTGTGTGTGTGTGTGTGTGCGCACGCATGTGCATATGCCAAGGGCACAAACAAGTGAACAAAATCCCCTGTGTCACAGCGTGACTGTTCCACATTAGCACTGCTACAGAGCGAGGAGGATGGTGTGTGTGTGTGTGTGTGTGTGTGTGTGTGTGTGTGTGTGTGTGTGTGTGTGTGTGTTGCTTAATTTAGCACATGACCAGCTACGCGAGCGCTGTTTAGTGACAATCATCCTCAGGACCCAAAAGAGCGGAAGAGAGGAAGACGGAGAGAACGAGCTCAGAGACAGAGAAAGCAGCACGGAAGGAGGAGTGAAAGCAGTACATTTCATTTGCGTTGAGAGACGAGAGACAGGAAGTGAACAATTCCCATTTCCTGTGTGCTGAATGTAATATGAGATCAGGATATTATATGTTGATTAATTTTCTAGAACAGCAGCTCTGACAGTAGCGCAGGTTTATATCAATGCGCTCGTTCTGATACGTTAGCGTTTCTATGGTAACAGCTCGTTCACAGGGACGTGCACGGCTGTTTTCTTTTTAATTTAACATTTATGGAAGGAGTCTCCAGTGTCAGTTTTCTGACATCTTCCGGACAGAGGCGTTTACGCTTTTTGTGGTTTCTTGGTAACATGACAAGCTGCATTTTTTTTTTTTCTTTCATTAACTTCAAAAGAGAGAAAATAATATTTTGAACATCCAGAATATTTTTAATGTAATATACACAGAGCAAAATGAACTTCAATGTTAAAATTTATTATAAAACTTTAATTGTACGATGATGATGATGACGAAGAGGAGGAGGAGGAGGATGTGCCCAAAAAAAAAAAATTTTGTTGTCGAAAAATGAAGAGAGTCAAAAGACTTCTGGCAATTAATGTTATTAGCATTATTAGAATTATTTATCTAGAGCAATACATATGGGAATTACAGTGTGTGTGTGTGTGTGTGTGTGTGTGTGTGTGTGTGAGAAGGTGAAGACCTGGTTATTCGAGTGTTAAGGTTGCACGCCTCTGGTCCGCTGGCGAAACATGAAACTGCCTCCCATATGATTTCATTGGTAGCTCCACACGTGCGCGCGCGCACACACACACACACACACACACTCTAGCACAGCCTTACGCTGCTGATTAGAAAATGCATTATTCATAACGAATCTGTGGCCCTGAATGAACAAGACGGGAGAGACGAGGGGGAGGAGAGAGAGAGAGAGAGAGAGAGAGTCTCCTGAATGTGAAATATTTTTTAATAGCACAATCAAAATGGCTGCTATCACATTAGCATTCGAGGAAATCCATTTTCCTCTTCCTTTCACATGCTAGCGCGGTGGTTAAGTTGTGCGCTAGTGGGGAGAAGGTTTGTTTTGAATCCGGTCAGTGTAGCATTGTTTAGCTTCCTACAGCGTTAGGTTTAGAAGCTCATTTAGACAGATATATTTACAGTATTTGTGACAAAACTACTTAATCGTTTTAATCCTGTTTTAGTCATTCGGTTATTGTCGTTTCAGTCTGATGAAAAAACTAGAGCAATTGTAGTCACTAAAAGTGAAAACTTCTAGTTCAGTTTTCACTGATGTCTTTTTCTCCATTAAGCTTCGTTAATAAGTTTCCAAAACGAAGTTATACTTAAATGAAACATTTTACAAATGCACGTTTCCCGCTGCTTACTGCAACTCTTCTGCTTCTCACACGTGCCTTGGCTAAGTGAAAGTGCATATTACACATAATTACTTTTCATTCAAATTCATTAAATAAGGAATAACACACCGCAGACTGTGCAGTTTACATGTAAAAAATGATCCACGCCACGATGGTGTGATGTGAAATGGGTTTTGTTTCCACTGCAAAGTGGATTATTTTCGTGGAAACTTTGTGCCGTGACTGTTACAAAAAGCGCTGACACTAGAGACTCCTTCCACAAATGTTACATAAACATCTCGTAACAAAAAACTTCACCACGTCAATGATTACACGTTTTTCTTTCTTAAACAGCACGTTTTTTTTTTTAATCCCTTTATTAGTAGTCTTAGATTATGTGGAATGAACTGTTTCTATAGAAACAACATCGTATTAGAACAAGCGCATTAATATAAAACCGTATCATTACTGTCCGTGTCGAGCTGCTACAAAAAAATAACACCATCTTCTGACCAATCAGATTCAAGAATTCAACCGTGCTGTGGTATCAGCAAAATAATGCCACCGTTGTTGAAAAGTTTGCTAACGTTACCAAGGAGTGTGACCGCATCTCTAAACGCAGACTTGACGTTAGCATACATGCGCACATCGGAGAAGGCAGGAGCAGTCTATCAACAGTGCAGCACTTATAATTTTATAATTGAATCAATAATGCGAGTGCGAAAATGTGGTGATCTCTGGCCAGTCGACCGTCTTGGTTTTTTTTCTTGATGAGGAAAATGTATTTACGATTCCTCGTTCATTTTGAGTAACAAGATGAATTATTATTTAGTTACCCTGTAGGATTTGTCAACAAAATGAGCACTAGCTTGCTTGTAATTAACCTAGTTAGCATGTAGTGAATACATTAGCTAGTCATAAACAGCTAGCTCATAGCTACATATTTGTTATTCCATGTAGCAACATGGAGTAACACTGCAAAAAATGACATCGAGTGAACATGTCGTATTTACGCGAACTAGTATTTATTATTACGTTACGATTACAATAAACTAAATATAAGATTATTAAATCCATTTCTAGACATATTTAACTAATTTTTAAATGTGGTCTATTGGCAGATAATTTTTCTAATCTGAAGCATTTATTTCTAGAAAGAAGCAACATTATCTGCTGATACAAAAAGAAAACTTAAAGCTTAAAAAGGAATAAAAGCATTATAAAACAGGCTGAATAATCTGACTATTTATTTATAATAATCTCATTGTAAGAAATTGATATATTTGCCCATATTCAAGATATTAAGGTATTAATTAAAATGGCGGCAGGTCACAGGTCACATGACGGCTAGCTCAAACCTGTAACGTAGATGGGGTTCTCGGAGTGAGCTCTGATTATTAATGTTGTTACAGTGGTGGAAATCACAGTTTATTAAATTATTTTATTATATTCTAGTGTTTTTATAGATATTATTTTATTTGACTGGTCACTTGAATTGAATGCAGTTAATCCCTACTTCAATACCTCAAAAATAAGTAAAACTGATAAATAATGTCAACTTGATAAATCGGTTTTCATTAAAAACATGGAAATTTTAGTAATCAAAATTTCTCCATAGAATTCTGCATATTATTGCATAGCTCTGCATAGCTGCTGCTAGCCTCTGAGTGTAGTTAGATAACTAGCTAGCTAGCTACCGAATGCTGTGCCAGTGGTCCTGGTTTTCAGTAAATTAATGACACATTTCTTTATTGAAGTCACACACTTGAAAGAAACGTTCTCGCATAAAGGCGCGAAAACCACCCAAGTGGCTAATAACTAGAAATGTGATTAATCCTGTGATTAAGCTTTGTTTTCATTGTAGAACAAAACAAACAACCTGTGAAGTTAATGAATATGAATGAATATAGACAACATACGATGAGTGTAATGAAGAGAGCGAGTGAGAGAGCGATGAGATGAAAGGTGAGTGTGTGTGGGTGTGTAGTGTCTGACAAGGCAGAGGTGTGTTAAGGGTGTGTGTGTGTTTGTATTGACCTCTGTAATTGACCCTGGTGCTCGCACGCACACACCCGACACTCAGACATCCGCGGCGGCTAATCGCCCAGCAACCACGCTGCCTGTCAATCAGGCCCTCACACATGCTTTAATATTCACAGCAAGACTGTGTGTGTGTGTGTGTGTGTGTGTGTGTGTGTGTGTGTGTGGAGGGCAGCGCTGTGATAGAGCATTGAGGCCCGCCGGGATGAAGAGACCTACAGCTACCATTACTCACATTCTGACAACACACACACACACACACACACACACACACACACACACACACACACACAGCAAAAAATTCAAAAAATACTCTATGATTTTAATGGAAGCAGCTACAGATATGTAGCAGGCAGTACCATTCTTACTTAACAACTTAAAATTAAATTAAAAAATGTAATTAATTTTAATTTTAATTAATTTTTTTTTTATTTATTTTTTTTTTTTCCACAGACGTGTTGTACTTGTAAGGATCAAATGTCCTTATGAACACCTGACATGACACAATCACTTGTGAAGTCACAAACTGTGATTTTAATAGAGCTGTTTTATTCGCTTACTAACCCATTCCTTATTTTTCCCTTTTCCTTGTGTACAGGAATTGCACTCAGGACCTCCGTACACTAGGGGGCGGGGTACTGATTAATCATAGACCCGGAATCCATCGGCAAACTCGGAGGAGAAGAAGAGCGGCAAGAAACTGCGCTACCAAGGTAATTTATTTCCTACCTGTATTTCAGGAAATTCCACTATTGTTATTAGCTAGTAGTTTGTAGTAATACGTCTGACGATTAAACACTATAGAAGCCAGATTGTGGAAAATGGCGACAAATATTCAGCAAAAAATATCTGTCGGAATGGGAAAGTAGAGAAGTAGTATCATTAATTGTGGGGAAAAAAAAGCAGCCAAACAAAAAAATGTACTAAACCCAGTTGAACGTAAAGAGTAAACAAGTTTCCCTGAAATTTAACGTGATCTCGCACAAATTTCTGACTATTTGCATGTTTCGGTTTTTATGAAAAAGTTAAGGTTCGATTAAGAGGCAGGGTTAATATTCGTACCTTCTTACATCGTTGATATGAAATTCATCCACACCGCAGCTTTTGTTCTTTAAAAGTCATACAAATTTGTATTAAACAATTAAAAGAAATTTTAAAACATGAGCTTGATGATTGCATATCCATAAAAATGAACATTAATTTGATTGGATGTTAGTTAACAAATAAGGAAAAATGCACAAAAACATGATTTACAAAAATTGCTAGCTGGATGAAACTCACACGTGAAGCAATTTGTAACAAGTACTTGAAAAATGCAACGAACAATAACGAGGTTTGTCATGTAAATACAATTGAGTAAGTTTTAATTTTCAGTAATATTCAGGTACAAATTCCTTTCTTCTACAAGAGCACTAGCAGTGTTTCACGTCGCGGTTTTCCATCAGCTGTTTATGGTTAATCGCTTGTGTCATATTTTGCTGTAGTGTAGAACATTTGCGTATAGCTGTGTCTCTTTTGAGATTCGTACACAGTTTCTAAAAAAAAAAAAATTACATTACTGTAAAAAGTCACCAATGTGGTAACACACACACACACACACACACACACGGCACCCAAATTGATGCAAATTATAGTCTCTGGTCCCCACAATGCAGGTGTGAGAACAGGTCCTCATAAAATGCAATCCCCCCCACACACACTCGAAATTATGGATTTATTATAATTTATGCTCCTGGGTTTGCTATTTATCATATGCGCAGCTGAATTACACACACCTCTTTAACACTAGTGAAAGTGATTACACCCAAAAGTGTGAACACACACACACACACACACACACACTCTTATAATCTCTCACCCATGTGCTAGTAAACTCACACATTCCGTGAAGCTACCAGCCAGAGGAATTTTCCGACAAACAACCACACACACACACACACACACACACACACACACACACACACACACATATAAAACCCTGTGGCTGCTCTGCGGGGAAATAATGACATCATGCTCAGGGCAGGTTCGCTGGCAGTGCAGGCTTCAGATGTGGGAGGCGGAGAGGAAACACGGCCGTTGCTGTGTGTGTGTGTGTGTGTGTGTGTGTCTGTGGGTTGGTTGAGGAAAGGAAACGCTGCTGTTTATGTATGTGTTGGGGGTGGGGGGTAAGTCCGGTGGAGAAATAAACCACATTACTGGCTCTACTGAACACACACACACACACAGAGTAAGAAAGAAAGAAAGAGGGAGAGAGAGAGAGTGTATGATGCTCGGTCACCTTTCTATTGCGGTGGCTGCATGACATTTTAAGAGCACCAATTAATTCAGAAGTACTCCACACACACACACACACACACGCACACGCACACACACACACAACACACGTTGGCCTTTCTATCCTTCTGAGGACCTTCCATTGACATAATGACTGCTGTGGCTAATTAATGCTATGCTACACCTAAAAGTGACCCTGATCTTAAGCTCATTAACCCAAAGGAAACCTTTTGTCTGTTTTTTCTTTTTTTTAAATTAAAGCTACTGTTTTTTGTTTAAAACAAAAAACAAAAAAAAAAATGAAATAACAAATTCCTAGTGGGTACCAACCCAAGTGTCCCTGCCCTGCAAGATCAAACGTGTCGGAGACTGTGGGGAAATTTGGTTCCCAGCGAGGTATAAAAAGCCTGAAACACACCGACACCGAATCTCAAATGGCTTCTTACTCGCTGTGTTCGCTCGCGACCAGAGATCAGTATCAGACCGATAGCAGCACAAAACTGTGGATCAGATAAATCAGAGAAAACGCACCGGATATCCGATCCTGTAACAAATCCCAAAGATCGGAAGTGGATTAGGAAATGTACTTTTAAAACTAGAAATATATACCTATGAAGAGACTTTTTTTTTAAATTTTTTTTATTTTATAGAATTAATTTGATTATATTTATACGTTATACTATTTATATAACTTTCAAAAAGTGCTTCAACTGAAACAAAAAAAAACTATTTTAGATCTTAGTAGCTTTTAAAGAAAACGATCAGATTGGAATCAGTATCAGCTGATGCTCAAGGTACTTTACAGATACTTTTCTTACTTGAACAAATGCAACGCCGTGTTTATTATAACAGTGTAAAAAAAACCTCTTTAATAAGCTGAAGATGTGAACTTCACTCCAGTGACTGTTGCCATGTTGCGAGTCATGATGTGTAAAAGTCTTTGCTTTGTGGTGTGTAAACAGGGAAATGGCGAGAACTGGAGCTACTGAAACACAAACGAGATTTAGACCTTACGTGTAAAGTTTTCTTCTTCTTTTTTTTTTTTTTAGTCCTGAGTTTTCTGTCGTTTGGTCTTTAACTTGGGAATTTAGAGAGAGAGAGAGAGGTTATCAGATGATGTTTGGGTCAAAAAAACAAAACAGGTTTGTGTTTTCCTTGTTGTAAGAGCAGAATTCATTATTTTGAAAAAACAATAAATTTGTATTGACTTAGATATTTAAAAATATATACTTTATATACAGGAAAAACTTGATTAGTATTTTAAAAATTCTTGCAAAAATAATCAACAGGAAACAAAGTAATGTGATTTTAACAATAATTTAAAACAAAAAAACTTTTTTAGAGGCTTTTGTGTTAATTGCATATAATTTGTTGTATAGTTTTTTTAAAATTATTATTATTTACATTATTAATGTTTGTCTAATGACATCTCAATGGGCTTAAACTTTTACCTGAAACTACTATACATACATAACACACACACACACACACACACACATATATATATATATATATATATATATATATATATATATATATATATATATATATATATATATATATATATATATATATATAAATAAACAAAAATAATCATAAATATGGTATTAATTTTTATAAATAATATAAAAAAATAGACTACATATATTTTTGTGTGTTGAGTGTGTACAGGCAACACTGTGGTGGGCCACAGCTGTGTGTGTGTGTGTGTGTGTGTGTGTGTGTGTCAGTGTCACAGCCCCTGATTGACAGTTGTGATAAGCAGGGAGGCAGCAGGCAAACACCGCCAACGTACGTCACACTCAACGCCCTGAGAGAGACTGTGTGTGTGTGTGTGTGTGTGTGTGTGTGTGTGTGTGTGTGTGTGCGCTTGTTTTCAAGGCTGTCTGTGCAAACTGCCAGCGTACGTCACGTTCCCAGTGTTGGCGTCCTACCAGGCAGAGGGAGAGAAAGAAATCCAAAAAAAGAGAGGGAGAAGGGAAAAGTAGCGGCAGCTTGAGAGAAAAACAGACAGAGTGAATTAGAGAGAGTGTGTGTGTGTGTGTGTGTGTGTGTGTGTGTGTGTGTGTGTGTGTGTGTTGGCAGATGGAGGAAGGGAAGGACAGAGTGCTAGGGAAGCGCAGCAGAGAGAAATGAGGCTGAGGAGACGCCGAACTGAGAGAGGGAAGGAAATTGGTGGGCGGAGGAGAGAGAGAGAGAGAGAGAGAGAGAGTGTGTGTGTGTGTGTGGTTGATGGTGTATTTGTGTGTGTGTGTGTGTGTGTGTGTGTGTGTGTGTGTGTGTGTGTGTGTCTGATGCTCTCAGCAGGCCAGTTTACTGCTGTTCACCTGCAGGCAGCGAGAGGAAGATTTCCCCCTCCCCCAAGAGCCCCAGCTCAAAACACCACGTTTCCTGCCTGTGGGTGTGTGAAAAACAAACACACACACACACTCGCGCGCACACACACACACACACTCACGCACACAGACACCAAATTCTTGCTAGCCTTCCTCAGTCAGTCAGCGCAGTCTAGCCTTTAAAGCTCACTCAGTGAGATGATCTGCAAAATAAACAATAAATAAAAAGAAGCGGAGTTGTTCTGTTTTTCTTTTTTTTTCTCGTAAACTCTTATCGTACAGAACGCCTCGTCTCATAATGACATAATGACAGAGTAATTACGCAAATGATCAGCACTCGCTCGTCATACATCATGAGCATGACAACGATGAGGAATGCTGTGGTTCAGTGTGTCTCTCTCTCTCTCTCTCTCTCACACACACACACACACACTCACACACACACAC
Organism: Pangasianodon hypophthalmus; assembly: GCF_027358585.1. Lineage (NCBI taxonomy): Eukaryota > Metazoa > Chordata > Actinopteri > Siluriformes > Pangasiidae > Pangasianodon > Pangasianodon hypophthalmus. Next base: position 18,193,968 of record NC_069734.1, read on the forward strand.
GCATACGTGTCTGGTCGCTTCGAAGTTGAGTCAGGGAAATATGCGACACAGTTACACTATATTCCCATTTACACTCCGCCCACTGGAAAAAAAAACTGCTTTCTGATTGGCTAACGTATGACGTGTTCAAGCATAACTTGAAAATGTGTTTTTTGACTGGGACGCTGACGTTTAGCACATTTAGCTAGCGAGCCTACAAGTCAGATTGCAAAGATGTGAAGGCAGTGACAGTGGAAACAAGTGAAAATCATCAACAATGTCAACATTTACCTCAGATGTGCTGGTAAATTACTAAGAAAATATTCAGTATGACTAAAATTACAATGTAATTATCCTTGGCATGGATTGCTAACCATGCTAATAAGTTTAAATACATTAAAAAGAAAGATAAATGGAGTGTGAAGAGAACTGAGAGCGACACAAGACCATAGCTACGATCTTGTATCGCTTGCACGTTGCGGAAAATTAAACATATGAATAAAATGTCTGTCTGTTTAAATGTTAGTTGGTACAGTAGTGTTATTTGAGGAATGTAAAGTCTACAATGCTATTTTCTGAGTCAGTCTGTATTAAATTCGCGTGTTATTGGCTTTGCTTAGCTAGCTATAGCTAGCCTATCGGTGCTACGTCAGTACGAGACATCTTCACTAGTTAGATGAGAATTTTCTATAAATTTTTTTTGTGTTTTTAGTGTTCTTTCAGGATCATTATTTCAGAAAGTACATATTTAATGTTTCCAACTTTTTCCACACTAACGTTTCACATAATGTTATCATACTTAAATGTGTAGAAACAATTTCACAGAGTAGCTAGCTGTAGTGTTTTTAATAATGCTGTCATAGTAGTTGTCAAGTATTTTGTTAACCAGCTGGGAACTTAAAATGGAAAATACAACATTTTAATCGTACCTTTTTTCTATCTTTAGCTATACTAAAAATTGCAGCATGTTTTGTTATCTAGGCTATTGATAGCTAGCTATAACTAGCGTTGCTAATTATCACAGATAGCTTGGGAATTTTCCATAAAATCTGTTCAAAAATCGTTAGTTTCAAAACATTTTACTTAATCGTTTGTCAAATGTGTTGCTAATTTTTTATGCTAATTTTTCAGTTTTTGCTATTTTGTGGCTGCAGTTTCATTAGTGAAAACTTCCAGTGTAGGTAGCTTTTTACATTCTGCTTACGAAGAGAAAGAAAGACTGTGTGTGTGTGTGCGTGTGTGTGTGTGCGAGATTAAACATTTATGAGAAAATCAAGGCATTGAGAAAAGTCCTCCTAACCGCATCTTTTTTAATTGCCGTTTTGCCCTTCCCCCAAATGATTCATCTCTTTTTTCCCCCCCATAATTGGATTCACATTGAAACATTTGCATGCTAATGTCGTCTTCCGTTGAAAGTCATCGTGATTCTCGCCATCCATAATTTCATATTAACGCAATTTAGCCGTCCTTTCAGTGCGTCATTACACACTGGTGCATCCTGGGAGGATCGGGAACAGGATTCTCTGGACCTCTACATCAAGTGGCTAGAACTGTGTGGAAAAAATGTCTTCCCCTCTCTCGCTCGCGCGTGTGTGTGTGTGTGTGTGTGACACCTAAGCCCACCCGAATCCTTATTTACGTTACTGCCTGGCAACCAAATCTCAATAATTAAGATTCAACGGCAGCAATGTGGCCTGTATGTAGATAAGAACAGAGCAGAGGGAATTGATGAATGACGACTAACCACCTGTATATATACACACACACACACACACACACACACTCTTGCACATAGGCCTTCACGTATTTGAATAGAATGAACAGATAATATTAAAAAACAGGAACACAGGAAGTTTCCTCGAGTCCCCCAAAGTCTCCGAAAGACAACGTATCTTAGCGTATCTCAGGAACGGCACTAAATGGTGTTAGCTTGTCTGCGTTTGTGTAAATTAATATGCGCTGTTGAAATAAAAAGCCTACTGACAAGTTAAAATGGAAACAGGAAATAAAATGAGGAAAAGAGGAAGTAGAAGAATGGAAAGTGTCGGACAGGATGATGAGTAATGAGTGAAGGATAATAACAGAAAGATGGAATCTAGCGTCAATTTATTTCGCTCCTGTTTTTGACAATCAGGTCACTAGAGGAATTGCTGTTTGTGGCCAGTAATCAGAGAGACACATGAGCAGTGAGACAGGTGAGCATTGGTCAGGTAATAAGAGAGAGACACATGAGCAGTGAGACAGGTGAGCATTGGTCAGGTAATCAGAGAGACACGTGAGCAGTGAGACAGGTTACCATTGGTCAGGTAATCAGAGAGAGACACATGAGCAGTGAGACAGGTGAGCACTGGTCAGGTAATCAGAGAGACACGTGAGCAGTGAGACAGGTTACCATTGGTCAGGTAATCAGAGAGAGACACATGAGCAGTGAGACAGGTTACCATTGGTCAGGTAATCAGAGAGACACGTGAGCAGTGAGACAGGTTACCATTGGTCAGGTAATCAGAGAGACACGTGAGCAGTGAGACAGGTGAGCATTGGTCAGGTAATAAGAGAGAGACACATGAGCAGTGAGACAGGTGAGCATTGGTCAGGTAATCAGAGAGAGACACATGAGCAGTGAGACAGGTGAGCACTGATGTTGGATGTGACCTCAGTGAGACAGGTGTGAGTTAGATGTTAGACAGGTGATCAGATATCAGGTAGCCAGATGTGAGTGAGACAGGTGTCAAAATGTCAGCATGGGGCGTGAGCGGGTGGATGAGCAGAGAGACAGGTTCGCATTAGCGTAGAAGTAGTGAGACAGGTGTGGTGGTGCGGCAGTAATGGGGTGTGTGTGTGTGTGTGTGTGTGTGTGTGTGTGTGTGTGTTTTTACCGGCTGTGCCACTGACACGAGCGCGTGAGCATGTAGAGTGCTTTATTACGTGGAAAACGGTGAGCTGTCTGTCTCGCCATCTGTCTCTCTCTCTCTCCCTCCCAGTTTCTCTCCTGCCTCCTGTCTGCACATAAAAATTAACGATGCAACAACAAAAACAAACAGCGCCGGTGGCGGGAGGCGTCCAGCGCGTGTGTACGTGCGGTTTGTGAAGTGAGAGGCCGGACGGTGCGCCTTCATCCCTCTCCTGCGCGCGCTGTCTGTCTGTCTGACTGTCTGTCTGTCTGTCTGTCTGTCTGTCTTTTGGAGCGACGGAAGCCAATTACCGGAGCAGCCGCGTGACCTTTCGCATGCAGATGAGCGCTTCCTCTCTTTATTACTTATTATTTTTTTTCCCGCGGCTGCTGGTAAACGGTAACGGCAGCGCGAGAGCGTGCGAGAGGATGGTCGTAATAGCGCGAGGATCGTTAGGCGCTCATTAGGGAGAAACGGCAGAGCAGATATTAAAGAGCAGTTAGAAGCTGAGAGAGGCCCTGCAGTGTGTCATACACACACACACACACACACACACACACAGCCTCTCATCCTCGACTCAGTGTGTATGTGTGTGTGTGTGTGTGTGTGTGTGTGCGTGTGTGTGCGTGCGCGCCGCCGGAGTCCTTGCACGCGCGGATATTAGTATGCACAGCGCGCGCTCCCCCCCTCCGCGCCGCCTGAATTAATTTTCCAGTCCGCTCGCGTGCGGCCGTGTGAGTGCGCGAGAGCCGGTGTAGACTCGAGAAAGCGCTCGAGAGAGCACACGTTCAGTACACTCCACTCTACCGAGACCTTCACACCCCGTCTCACTCTCCCCCCCCGTCTCACTCTCTCCCCGTCTCACTCTCTCCCCGTCTCACTCTCCCCCTGTCTCACTCTGATTTATTCTCTCACTCTCTCCCCCTGTCTCACTCTCCCCCTGTCTCACTCTCCCCCTCCCCCCGTCTCACTCTCTCCCCCTGTCTCACTCTGATTTATTCTCTCACTCTCTCCCCGTCTCACTCTCCCCCCCGTCTCACTCTGATTTATTCTCTCACTCTCCCCCCCCCCGTCTCACTCTCACTCTCCCCCCGTCTCACTCTCTCCCCCTGTCTCACTCTGATTTATTCTCTCACTCTCTCCCCCTGTCTCACTCTCCCCCCCCGTCTCACTCTCTCCCCCGTCTCACTCTCCCCCTGTCTCACTCTCCCCCCCCCGTCTCACTCTCACTCTCCCCCCGTCTCACTCTCTCCCCCTGTCTCACTCTGATTTATTCTCTCACTCTCTCCCCCTGTCTCACTCTCCCCCCCGTCTCACTCTGATTTATTCTCTCACTCTCTCCCCCCGTCTCACTCTCTCCCCCTGTCTCACTCTGATTTATTCTCTCACTCTCTCCCCCCGTCTCACTCTCCCCCCGTCTCACTCTCTCCCCGTCTCACTCTCACTCTCCCCCCGTCTCACTCTCTCCCCCTGTCTCACTCTGATTTATTCTCTCACTCTCTCCCCCTGTCTCACTCTCCCGTCTCACTCTCCCCGTCTCTCTGATTTATTCTCTCACTCTCCCGTCTCACTCTCCCCCGTCTCTCTGATTTATTCTCTCACTCTCCCGTCTCACTCTCCTGTCTCACTCTCCCCCGTCTCACTCTGATTTATTCTCTCACTCTCCCTGTCTCACTCTCCCGTCTCACTGATTTATTCTCTCACTCTCTCTCTGACTCTGATTAATGTTCTCTCTCTCAATCTCTGGTTTATTCTTGCTCTATGTCATGCTCTGGCTCACACTCTGTTTCACTCTCGCTGTCTCACTCTCTGATTTATATGGTTTCACCCTGTCACACTCAGTTTTGCTCTCTCTCACACACTCTCACTCTGTTTTACCCTCTGTTTCACTCTCTCACCCTTACTCTCTCTCTCACACTCACTGTCTCAGTCTTTTTTACTCTGTATCTCACTCTTACTCTCACACTGCCTCACTCTTTTACTCTCTCTCTGCCTCACAGACTGTCTTACTGTCTCTTTCTCTATTTTACTCTATCTCTCTATCTGTCTCACTCTCTCTCATTTTCACTCTAACCATCTCTCTCATCCTGTCTTTCCGTCTTTCTGTTCAGTCTCTCTCTCTTTCAGTCTCACTGTCTCTCTCCCTCTATTTCTCTTATATCCCTTTTACTGTCTCACTGTCTGTCTATCTCACACACTCTCACTTTCTCTGTCTCATCCTGTCTGTCTGTCCGTCTCACTGCCTCTCCTGGCTGCACTCTGTTTTGCTCCCTCTCTCCCTGTCTCACTCTCCAGCACTGTCTCTATTTTACTGTCTCTCTATTCATCTCACTCTCACAGTCTATCTCTCTATCAAACTGTCTGTGTTACTCTCTAGGCAGACAGAAACATTTCACACATTAATCCATCAATCAAATCATTTTGTTCTTTCTGGATTGTTCTAGATATTTGTTCAGTATTTTCTATCGTATCTACGGAATAAATCAACATTAAAGATCCCATCAGGAGTGAAATAAACGAATTGTAAATAACGACGTTACTCGCGCACGCAACCGTTAAACGAATTCTACATCCAAATTTATTAATCTAGTCACTAAAGTTACAGTGAAAGTTAAGCGATCAGCGTTTGTCCGTTTGAGCGTCTTCATATGAAGAGTAGGAAAAATTAGGAAAAAATTTCTCACCTCCTGTTTCTGCAGCCAGAACAATAAGGCCGTTTTTAGGAACTTACGAGAAAAAAAAACCATAAGAACTATTCACAATAGTAATTTCCAGTACAGCGAAATAAAATAATAATAATAACGTGAAGTCTTGATGTCTTTCTGTATTTGAAATTTTGTGAGATCGAACGAGTCGAATATTGCTTGCTCTCCGCGTGTGTGTTTTACACTGATCTGTGTCTGTTTATTCTCTGTTGACGGTTAACACTACCTAGTTTGCGATAAATGTTTTGGACTTACCAGAGAAAAAACTCACAGATGAAACGAAACTCAGAGAACGTATACCTGATAATGTAAATACACACAATGGAAGTGAACAAAGGTGATAGTTCTGTTCTCTTCTCTGTATTATAGCTAGCTAGCTAGGTTTAGCTATTCGGTTTTAGACGATGCGATTTCAGACGAGCGATGTTTAACGATTATTAGTCATCACGCTGTACGAGATCCCAATAAAATCTCGTTGGATCTGAACTTAAAGTCGTCAGCCATCTTTGGTCACAGTAACACTAAATCGTGTCATGTTATGCCACCAAAGAATTCTTTTACGACGTGCGGTTTCTGTCTGCGAAATTCATACAGCTTAAATCCGTCTTAAGAAAAGCGCCACATTTCATCACGTCGCCGATCACATGGTTGGAGGAATAACGAAATGGCGTGAGGACATGGTTTCGTTTCGGTGCCGTACCGAATCAGATCGCTCGGTGGAAAATCACTAATTTGTATAGATACTTTTTGTGCGTTTAGCAGAAGCAGTCTTTTTGTACGTTAACGCTAACGCTGGTTGTCGCTTTTGACATTTCATGCTTCAGTAGCTTGTGTGGTTTTGGATGCAGCCCACAAATACATCAACGTCTTTTTTTCTTTGGGTGCACGGAGAGACGAGAGTATGTGTGTGTGTGTGTGTGTGTGTGTGTGTGTGTGTGCGCGCGTAAATGTGTGGGATTTTGTATTCTCCACGCGCACGCAGCGCGCCAGATAATTCCGCTCCCCTCTTCCTGCCCCTCCCTCCCTCCTCTCATTTTGATATATGCAGCCCCTGAGTCAGCGCGCGCCTCCGAGGACCCAACACTTTTATTGCTCTCTCTCTCTCTCTCTCTCTCTCTCCCCTTCTTTTTTTTTTTTTTTTAAACCCCTCCTCGGTCCGTGCAGCGAAATGCCTCGTGGAGCGCACATTATTCATTCAGCTGTCGGTTGACGAGAGAGCGCGAGAGAGAATAATGAGAGGGATGGTGATTCCTCCTGCGCTCTCTCTCTCTCTCTCTCTCTCTCTCTCTCTCTCTCTCCTCCTCGCGCTCTCTGCGTGATTGAAAAGCTCCGGCGGATCTGAACACCGCCGGCTAATTAATTGATCGATGCGGCGCGTGTGCGTGTGCGGCGCGAGGCGAGGCGGGCGAGCGCCCTGCTGTCTCGTGCGAGCAGAACGCAGGGACCACGCGCTGATTGAGATTCCGCGTACGCTCGCGCCTTCATCTTCCGTTCCCTCTCTCTCTCTCTCTCTCTCTCTCTCTCTCTCTCTCTCTCTCTCTCTCTCCCAGTGCGTTTGTTTGTAGACGCCGGCTTTATCCGCGTGTTTGGCGGAAGAGATTGAAGGATGGAGATTTGTCGCACACACACACACACACACACACACACACACACACACACACTCTCCCGCCTCCCACCACGAGCCTCCATTCAATTGATTTATGTGTCATAGGGAGCAGCGAAGCATCTCGCGCGCGCGGATTAAACGGCGCCTGTTTGAAGACGAGGAAATGCTTCACGGTTAGGCGCGGATTTAATTTGGCCTTAATTTCTCTCTCTCTCTCTCTCTCTCTCTCCTCTCTCTCTCTCTCCTCTGTCCCGACCATCATACAAGATCTATTAGCACCCCAGAAACACAAAAGGTGTGTGTGTGTGTGTGTGTGTGTGTGTGTGTGTGTGTGAGGGGAGGAAGAGGAGGTATAATTCTCAGGTCAGCGCTTAAACCTGCCATGTGTCGCGCCACGCAGAGAGTACAGCCTCCCGGAGAGATAAAGAGCAGCCGTGTGTGTGTGTGTGTGTGTGTGTGTGTCTGACTTTGCCGATCAAAGACAAACCTTCGATGCAAGATGTGGAGACCAAGACACACACACACACACACACACACACACACACGGGCCTGCAGGGGCAGGTACGTTCATTAAAGCAGCCTGATTGTGCTGAAGGCAGTGTGCGTGTGCGAGGGGGCGGGTCGCGGGGGGCAATTAGTGGCAAATTAAATTTAACTCATCATGCTTAGGAGCTTAAATGCCAATGCTGTCATATGGAAAATTACGCAGGGTGTGCGTGTGCGTGTGTGTGTGCGTGTGTGTGTGCGTGTGTGTGTGCGTGTGTCTGTGCGTGTGTCTGTGCGTGTATGTGTTCGCTGTCAATATCCAGAGTAGGCTATGTCCTGACAAAGCCCAGACTCCTCTAGGTGTGTGTGTGTGTGTGTGCATATGTCTCCTAGGACACTGACAGTAGAGATTTCTTTTGGCTGGCTGTTGGGGAGGCTCTGGCAGATACACACTTTTACACACACACACACACACACACACAGCCATGGAGCAGCTCTAATCACTCATGCCTACAGCTGCGGGCTCGCTTCCAGCAGACGCCCCTGTGTGAAATCATCAGTATTGGCGCGCTCTGTGTGTGTGTGTGTGTGTGTGTGTGTGTGTGTGTGTGTGTGTGTGTGTGATGTCATTAACATCAGATGGCAGTGTGTGAGCACTGAGCATAAACATGACAATCACTGGACGACCGAGTGTGTGTGTGTGTTAGTCCCGCTGACTGACTGAGGCTACGTGCACATTAATCCGGATCGATCTGAAAACTGCATTTTTGTTTTAAAACGCTTTGTGTCTGCACTGGCATTTTCAAACTTTTTTCCAAAAATTGCTCGTCCACACTGAAACGTCTGAAAGCAATCACACCCCTAGACTGCACACGCGTAAACACGTAAGAAGCTTTAGGCTGCGCCGTTTCCGTCAGGCGTTTATTTACTCCCCGTAAATAGCTGAGTTGAGGTGAAAGGGTCACATGACTGCGTCAGATTTATCCAGATTAACATGGACGTAGCCTGAGACCAGAGAGGTGCTCCATGAGGTCTTTGTATAGTTGTGGCTTCTTTTTGAATCTTCTCTTCCGCTTTTTTGCACTACATTGAAAGTGTTGTTCAGAGGAACTGAATGCAGGTAGGAACTAAAGTTCGAGACCCGAGAGACCTGGGAGACGTCGCACGGTTAGCTCTGTACCATCGGTCCAACGAATACACAGGAACCAGTCATTTAGATTTGTAAGTCATTTGTATAAAGTGTAAAACAACTAATGATTTTTTTGTTTGTTGCCAAGTAGTGTGAAATTCAGGTAACATAGTGATTTTTCTGAGTCTCATCATCCAGATCGCTACACGCTGGTTGCTCATAGGCGTTTCTGCTGGTTGCCATGGTTTTCACGCTAGCTCATAATCATTTTCACTCGCGTAATATTTCTTTTTGTGTACAACAAGCAAGCTAGTTCTGATCCTGTGTAATCAAACCAGGGAACATGCAACTAAAACAGTCTCTCTTTATGCTAACTAGCCTAGTTGTTTTTCACTGACTAGCCCCGCCCTCTTTTTTACCAATGCCTAGATCTGCCCTCTTTTCTTTCACAGACAGTGCCTGCTTTGTTTAGGCCCCGCCCTCTTTGTTTCATCAGTGGTTGACCCCATCCACTTTGTTTAAGCAATGGACAGCCCCATCTACAATGTTTTGTAAACAGTCGGCCCTGCAATGTTTTGGCAACATTTAACCCCCCGCCCTCTATGCTTTAACAATTTTCGGTCCCGCCCACTATGTTTTAGCATCACAACGATTTTTATTATGCGGCTTGTGTGTCACTGACGCGTCCTGTCCACCGCACAATGCTCTAACTTCATACACTTCTGTTCACTAACACAGTGTTTGATGATTGTTGTCTCTTCACTGCGACTCTTAACACCTTAACTGTGTTACTGTACATACTGCTCTCAGCCAATCAGAACACACCGTTTTCAACTTATTAGTGTGTGTATATTAGTGAAGGATGCATCCTAGCACAGTGTGTGTGCACATCATCATGGGTTATCTCTGCTACTGTGCTGTATACACACACACACACACACACACACACACACACACACACACACACACACACACACACACACACAGAGGGACCAGCCGCTTGCGAGAACCCGTCTGTCTTTTGCCGACAAGCTGCTTGCGCATTACTTGTGGACTTGGCAACCGTGCGAGCTTTCATTTCCCACAAAGCCGTGCTCTAATATGCTCCGGGCGCCAAGGCTGATTAGGGTGTGCGTGTGCGTGTCGCAGCTTAATCTCTTGAGAACGAGCAATTAATTTCCTCGTTCAGGTCCGCCTGCCTCGCTTCGACGCACAACGCAACAACCAAATTTGTCAATTAGGGGCGCTCTTATAGTTCCGCACAAACGGCTCGCAGATTTGAGAAGTCGGTCGCTTCGCTGTAGTGCCGAATGTTCCGAAGAAGCGTGACGAAATAACGCATAATGACAAGAGCTCGAGCCGAACACACACAATCATGGAGTGTTTGATAAATGCTAGCATTCATCCTCACAAATAACAGTTAAAAAAAAGCGCTACTGCAGGCTATTCATCAGCTAGCTAATAGCTTGCTAGATAATCAGCTGATTAGTGGTGAGAGTATGAGATTAGCGTTAGTGTTAGGCATGAAATAAACATTTTTCCATTTACATTTGATCATTTCATTACTCACAGTTTAAGAGACGACACAATATATACACAGTTTATCCAAGTATCCAAAAAATAATCATCTTTTCCACCTGAACTGTGTTCCTAAGTGTGTTACAACTACAGGAACCTTTTCAGAAATCCAGGAACTTTATCTGGAACTTTACTCAAAACTTTGGGACTCAAGCTCACAACCTTCTCATCATGAGCTCATCCACTGAGCCACCATCAAACAGGAACCTTTTCAGGAACCGTGAACTTTTTTTTCATGATCTCAGGAACCTTTGATGGCACCAGAGACACTGATGCTGTTTTCAGTTCCTGCTCGGTACTTTTCTGCAGATCAGGAACTACTTGGGGCGGAGCTTGTCTTTCTGAACCTTGCTGATTGGTCAAACAAACATCAAATGTTTCTCATCCGCCATTTAAAAAAAAAAAAAAAAAAAAAAGCTGTAAAGTGTTTTTTTTTTTTTTTTTTTTTTTTTTTTCTCTTCCTGTGTTTTTTTTCAGTTGTATGGCTATCATGTTTTTTTTCTCTCTCATCTCTCTTCCTTATCTTTGTCTGTCATTTTCATCGTCTCTCTCTCTCTCTCCCTCTCTCTCTCCCCGTTTTTAAATCCCCCTACGGTGTTAAATGATTCTCTTCGCACTGTTGCTCCACTCATCTATTTATCTATCTCGACAACACAGCATCGCTCCATCGATTCGTGCGCCAACAGGACGAGCCTGACACACTCTGCGTTTCCTCCGTGGCTCGTGTGTGTGTGTGTGTGTGTGTGTGTGTGTGTGTGTGTGGGGAGGGGAGCAGCACAGACTGCATGGCATTAACATCTCAGCTCGTTCCATCCCCACGGCAACCGCCGCCTCTCGCCATCGATCACAGATGGGTCAGGGAGGGGTCAGAGAGAGAGAGAGAGAGAGAGATGGTGTGTGTGTGTGTGTGTGTGTGTGTGTGTATGTGTGTGTGTGTGTGTGTAGGAGTGAGAAAGGTCAGCGTGCCGTGTTAATCTCTGGCTGTTAAAAACAAAGCGTCAATAATGAGGTTTACACCGAGGCCTGCCCTCCAGCCTGATCATCGATCCCACTGCAACACACACACACACACACACACACACACACACACACACACACACACACACACACTCTTCATGGCTAGGATTTCTTTGTATGACTGTCTGTGCAGCTGTTTTCCAGTAAGTCACTGTGCTCTCTCTCTCTCTCTCTCTCTCTCTCTCTCTCTCTCTCTCTCTCTCTCTCTCTCAGATTTAATGGTTAACTGGTAAAAGTTAATCATTACAGTGGATTTTTATTGGAATAGTGTGTTTGTCATCTTTCTCTCTCTCTCTCTCTCTCTCTCTCTCTCTCTCTCTCTCTCTCTCTAAAATGTTCCTCAAGTTGTGAAAGGTTTCTGCAACACCCTTTTGAAAAGGTTGTCTGGTCATTCAATAATGTTGAGTTTCTGAAAAGAATGTTTGTGAATTTCTGAAAAAAGGCTCACAAGTTCCTGGAAAAGTTCCCGAGTTCTCCTCAAAATTTATTTATTTATTTATTTTTTTTGGAAACTAAGAAAAGTACCACAGTTCCTGAAATGGTTCCTGGGTTAGGGTTAAGATTCCAGATTTTCTGATTTTAAAAAAGAGTTCCTGAAACAGTGCCATTCTGTCATCCTTTTAAATCTTCCCCCAACCCCGGGGTGTTAAATATTCTCTCCGCTCTGTTCAAGATTTTCTGGGGAAAAAAGGTTCCAGATTTTCTCGGGGGAAAAAAACAAACTTGGAGTTCCTTATAGGGTTCCTGAGAAGGTTGCTTGGTCCCTGAGCTCCTGAAAAGGTCACACAGTTTCTTAGGAAAAAAAGTTCCAAAAAATAAAATATCAGGGTTCCTGAAAAGGCCTCGCTCAGATACTATAAAGGTTCCCAATTCTCTAAAAAATAATAAAAAATAACAACTGGGGTTCCTTATAGGGTTCCTGAAAAGCCTAACTTGTCCCAGAGTTCCTGAAAATGTCTGAGTTTCTGGAGTAAAAGTCACTGAAAACCTGAAAAGGTTCCTGAAAAAACTCTATTGTTATAGAGTTCTTGAATAGGTTACTTGGTTCCAGTGTTCCTAAAATAGTTCCTGATTTTCTGGGGAAAAAGAAAAAAAAAAAAGGGTTCCTATTAGTGTTCCTGACAAGGTTCCTTAAATAGGTACTGAGTTTCTGAATAAAAACAGAGACTTGGATGTCTTTCTCTCTCTCTCTCTCTCTCTCTCTCTCTCTCTCTCATGGAAGTGCATCAATATGCACAGCTGAGACAGTGTGAGCTGTTTACGCAGCACACAGCCATCTATTTACAGAGAGTGTGTGTGTGTGTATATGTGTGTGTATTTGTGACCAAGTGTGTTTGATTTTACAGAAAAGAAAGTCAAGAAAGTATGTGCCGAGGGAGGGAGGGAGGGAGGGAGGGAGGGAGGGAGAGAGAGAGAGAGAGAGAGAGAGAGAGAGAGCACAAAAGAGCAAGAGTAATTCTTCAGAGAGTGAGGGACGAGAATTTTCACTTTTACGTGCGCTTGTGTGTGTGTGTGTGTGATTGATTGATTGTGCGCTTCGCAAAGCTTTCAGCTGAGACTGCCTCCATTAAACAGGGCCGCCTTCCACCAATTAGACAGACAGAGAGAGAGAGAGAGAGAGAGAGAGAGAGAGAGAGAGAGAGAGAGAGAGGAGGTAGGGGGTCGAGGTTCAGCAGTTGGCTGCTGCTTTCGCAGAACAAAATTACAGATCAATTAAAGGAGTGTGAGTGTGAGAGTGTGTGTGTGTGTAATGAGTGTTTCTCACAAAATGCACTCGAACATCCTGCTGTGAAGCTGTGAACACCATCTCACTCTCATTTTCTCTCTCTCTTTCTCTCTCACACACACACACGCACACACACACACACACAGCAGCATCTAGCTCTAGAGTCTGTTAAAATCATGGCTGTGTCCTAAATGAAGTACACACACTTGACTCACTCGCTCACTGAGTGTTGGGGTACGTCCCAAACCGTACACTAAAGTACTGTACATCATCTCAAAACCTTTTGACCTCTTTTATACGAGGTCACATGACACTGTTGCTAGGCAACCGAGCATAAGCCAGCTAAGGTCTTGAGCCTAATAAGTTAGCTAGCTGGCACTTTAATAGAGTGACTGTGGAAATGAGACAGAACCATCAGGACTATCAGCATTTACCTCAGATGTGTTAGAAGACGCCATATGACACGATGATTACGCTTAGCATCAACCGCTAGCTACAATGCACAGGGTTTTGCCATATTATAGAAATTCAAATTTGCGTCAGAACATCGTGAACTTGCGATCTATTGGAAAATCATAACTATGGGTTGGGTTGTTCATGTGGAATTGCTAGCTACAGCCGTTCCTAAAAAGGTTGAACAATACCTCAGGGTTTAGTATTTATAGTTAAGCGTTTTGCGTAGGAGTTCCGCATCGTAGTATGCTGCTACGAGTTATCCCTTATCGACATGTGACTCTTGTATGATTGACAGTTTTGAACTTTTCCGATATTAACTGACAGTCTGGAAGCCCCGCCCCCTTCCTCTCCATCTCTCATGAGTCATATCTCGTGTTGATTTTCCTGCCTGAGACGCGAACGTTCTCGCTTTGTGTCACTGTAAACGGAGAATGTTTTGAGTTGATTAATGTGAAATAAAATCTATCAGTGTATTTCACGTAGCTAACATTAGTCACGTATATAGCTAACATCAATTAAGTATATTTATTAGGGACACTGCTGAAAATAGTCAAAAATGGGAATTTTTCAGCTAAGAGAAAAATAAACTCTAACATGTTATAATTTTAATGCTAATGTTGTTTGCTGTCCCGTGCAGTAAAACCTCGTATATACGTGTGAAAGGACTAGTTTGTTTTACGCCTGCACTGTGAAACGATCCAAGTATCTATCTGTGAATAAAATATGAACAAGGACGTACTATTTCGTAGAATGCAGTTTGAAATGTGTATATATATATATATATTTTCATGACCTTTCACCCTTGTGCATGTGACTCGTTTCTGAGGGTTCGGTTCGATTACAAAGCACATCATTAGAGCGTAGTGCTGTAACGAATGCTGCACTTCTACAGCTCACCCATGAATGCACACACACACACACACACACACACACACACACACACACACAGCGCTGCTGTAGCCTCTCTACAAATGGCTTTAATTAGCTCCCGATAATCATCCGTCACTTCAAGGCGCAACACACAACGCACTACGTCTTCTCTTTTACGGGCGCACGCGCACACACACACACACACACACACACACACACACACACACACAGGTTTTGCAGTACCATCATAAACCCTATAGAATGTTACGCAGCTGTCACGGGTACCACAGTTTTGTTAGTGTTTTGTCTGTCATCTATCTATCTGTCCGTCCATCCGTCCATCCATCCGTCTTATAATAACTGTAATAATAATTATAACAAATGTGATTTATTTTTTAAAATAATGGAATAATTATTACAAAATTACATTTTTGTATTAATTTTGTCTATTATTATTGTTGTTAATTTGTTAAAAGGTTTATGAATTAAGATTTCATCCTCTTCTGTTTTATGGACCGTCACATCCCGAGAGCTCAGGGTCCGTGTGTGTGTGTGTGTGTGTGTGTGTGTGTGTGTGTGTGTGTGAGAGAGAGAGAGAGAGAGAGAGAGAGAGACGGAGCAGCGCTTTGCACAAACGGTCGATACATACGTGTCAGCCCGTGAAATATGAGATGAGCAGGAAGTAACGCTCTAATGGAGGTGGAGAAGGGAGCGAGCGAGGGAGAGAGAGAGAGAGAGAGAACTTTTAGGCTAATAAGCGTGAGTAGGTGTGCTTTTCCAGAAGGAAACATGAGATTAAAGTGGTTCAGGCATGAAAGAAAGGAGAAAAAAGAAAGAAAGTAAAGAAGGAAAAGGAAAGAGAAAGAACATATACAGAACACAGAAAGAGAGAGAAATATTATGGATAAAAAGAAAGGAAGAAGAGAAGAAAGAATTATTTTAAAACTATGGGGAAAAAAGAAAATTTGGGTTCGTCACAGAAAAAAACCCCTACAAACAAACAAACTAAAATAAATAAATAAATACTGTACTGACTTTGCATTCTTAATTTCTAACTTAACTTTAAAGCATTTTACTGAAATGATAAAATGGTATAAAAGACATGAAATTCTTATATAGAAATACAGGATAGAGAGAGAGTAATAATGTAAAAAATAACCTAATTTAACATTTATATTAAAGAATATAATTAGAAATCCCTCCTACAGGCATGCTGAGAGCGACACTGATTCTTTTATTTCAACAGTAACAATGAACAATACATATAACTTAAAAACAATAACATTGTCAAGGGAACGTATTACAAAATAAATCCAAATGATGAAAAAAAAGGTCAAGGAATTAAAGAAAGATTAATTCAGCATCTTTTTTACATTTTATTTATTTTTTTTTTAAAAGATTTGCGGATCCTTTACCATTACATCTGATTCCACACAGGATTAATCCCAGACCACTTCATTCTACACACCAGGATAATAATCATGTTCATTAACACTGATATTTGTGTGTTATTTTCACACACACTCGATAAAATGCTAAGTTGAAAAGGTGTGTTTAGCTGCCAGAGAGCAATGCATCATGGGAAAGCCAGTGTCTCTGTCAGAGCGCTAAAAGATAACGACAACGCAGACTCTCGTTCTTTCGCTCATATTTCATCCCGCGCTCCGAAAACCTGTCTTATCTCTCTGCCGTGCGCTTGCGTCAGTCTGTCTCTGATCCTGAGAGAGAGAGTGTGTGTGTGTGTGTGTGTGTGTGTGTGTGTGTGTGTGTGTGTGTGTGTGTGTGTGTGTGTGGTAGCGGGCACTGGGACAGCATTAAAGACTGTCAGTGGGTCTCAGACACTGTGCCAATCTCCCTCTCTCTCTCTCTCTCTCTCACTCACACACACACAGCAAATAGCCACACCAACAAAAATCGGACAAATGGGCAAATAACGAGACGCGCGCACGCGCGCACACACACAGTTCCAACAAAATGATGCTTGTAGCCACATGAACAAAATATCGGACAAATGGGCAAATAATAACACACACTTTTATACGCTTCTTTGTTGTGTAGCGGTGCAGTTACTTGCACGATAAAATTATTATTAATGACATAACGTCCAATAAAACGTCTCGATTTCACAAACTTACTTACTTAATAACAGAATTAATAGAATTATCGTACTTAAACACCATCATTTCATTTAGCTAACGTTCTACTGTCCAACCCCTAGACCAACGCGCTACCATTATACGATTGTTGCCATGGTTACGTCTCAGCCAGTGTTACGTCTCAGGCATTGTCCTCGTCACAATCCATTCGTTTTTATTATTTATATTCAGCAGTGCGATAACGGAGCGTAAAACACACGCCACGCCTAAAAAAAAAAAGTTAATAATGCTTGTTGTCACGGTTACACCGCAATAAAAGATATAAATAGCAAGAGGATCGGTTTATAACAGTGATTAAACATTTTAGACAACATAAGACAATAGCACACAGCTGCTAGCCAATCTGCAAACAATAAAAAACTAATTTACGAGTGATCATTTTTAATCGTACAGAAATTAAAAAAAAAAAAAAAAAGTTAAGCAAATTAAAGAACGTGGCTGTTTGCACCCGTTTATCAGAAGAGTGAGACTTCTGGAACAGTCACTGCCTTAACCTTATAGTGTATTTACGGTAGGACAGGATTAGTTTCTGAGGCATACGTTCGTTAAGTAACGCTGCTAGACGACGTCTGTAGTAATTACGATCGGTTTGTTACAGGATAAGCGATCTCTGTAGAAATCACGCGAGTGTCTTTTTACAGCGTACACATTGTCTCCTCACCAGAAGTATTCTTCATACAAACCGATTGCTTTGTGCTTTAGCATAAGTGCTTTTTGAAGGGGGCGTGGCTGAGCATTAATAGGTCACATGACCATGACGTGTATGTAGTCCGTAGCTGTGCTAGGAACTTATTCACTTAGCTTCCTTTTAAACGTCCTTTTAAACATCATCTCTATTTTATTGTTCTGCATCTTGCACTCAGTTTCGTTTTTGTTTCCACAAAAAAAAAAAAAAAAAAAAAAAAAAGAGAGAGCGCTTCCTGGAGTGTCTTTGTACCGACATAAAAGCGCAAGACCTCTCTTCCTACAGATTATAACGCAATCTTTACTGACACGTCAATTCTGACGGGATATAGATATTACCTGGGGTTATTTCTACTGCTCCTCTTATAGAAGGGAAAACATGGTGTAATCTTTTGCGCAGTCCGTTAAAAGAAAAAAGACTGACGTGGCGGATTCGGACTAAAATCCTAGAGATACGCCGCTAATATTAACATGACACGCCTCCACATGGAAAACTAATCCAGTCCGAACATGGCTTTGGTTCTACATAAACACCATCAATAGCCTGGTGCTAACATCACACTGAAAACAGCACAGCAGTGCTAGCTAGTGTTGAACAGCGCCGTGTGATGACGTCGTGATAAAAATGGATTTACAGATAGAGATTTTCCACAGAGACAGAGAGATTGTGATCAGGACTGGAGAAATACTAATTACAGATTACACATTATTTCAGTAATTAGTACATCAATTATGTAAATGACACCAAAATTTATATTGGATATGGATGTATTTTGATAATATACTTGTTCATTCAGGATGATTTTTGTTAATTACATCTTTGTCAGTGTAAACAGCACGAGTGTCCTCTTCAGCCATGCTGAAGTTTAGATATATCTAATATAGTGCTGAAGCACGTCGCTTACATCCCCTCTGTCATCGTTTATCTGACAAACCTGTTTCTATCTCTTTTTTTTCTACCTTAGTTGAGCATAAAACCTTTTTTTTGGAAATATTTATACCTTTTTAAAATTTTCCATATAATACATACATATACACCCCTTATATACAGTTAAGTGAGGAGTTTTCTCTCTAGGTGCGTGTGTTTTCACTCTCGTCATGATTGCCATCTCTTACGTTCTCAGCGACGCATTCCTCATGCTCTTTGCAGATATCTTCCCTCCGTCCCTTTCATCTTTCGCTTTCCGCTGTCTCGCTTTATCTCCCTCTCTCGCTCTCTCTCGTGTTTAACCCACCTTCTTCCTCCCTCTCACACACACTCTGCTTTATTCTTTCTCTCCACGTTCTCTGCGTGGAAAATTGCTTCATTTAAATGAATGTTTCAGAGATAAAAGTAGACACAGAGGTGCAGAGACGTGCCGAGGCTCAATACACACCGTCGGGTATTGCTGCACTTGCGGGGACCGGCTCTGCCAACTGATTTCTGAGGACTTTGATTTTACAGTCCCATTTTGCATTCATTATCTCTCTCTCTCTCTCTCTCACACACACACACACACACACACACACACACACACACACACACACAGGTATTGCTGTACACGTGGGGACCAGTATTAGGCAGTACTACTTCTATAAGTAGCTAAGCTGTGAGTCTCATGTTACAGTAGTGACTTGGTAGTAGCAAAGCTTTTTAAATTGAGTGAAACACTTTCATCAGCTGAGTTGCGGACTCGTGCTGTTTCGCCCTACATCATTTTATATTATTAACATAAACTAGATTTGCATGTAAACATTTCGCAATTTTAAAGCAAATTTCTGAAAAGTGTGTGACTGGATCTGTTTCCATCAACTACAGTAATGTGAAAATCCTACACGTGATGTACAAGTGATATTGTGAAAATTTCATACATCACCGGCTTCCACTGGCTCCGCCCCTTCCTCTTTGTATGTAGAACACTGAATACTCGTTCCTTCCCCCACCTTGTTTGTGGTTTTGTTATTTTTTACTCTTTTTATTTGTAGCATTATCTAGATATACAATAAGTTTAACCGTACATCCTATTGGGACTGTTGTGATTCCCATTTTAACTATAATGCTGACCTTTCACCACTGTAGTGTCAGTTTTGGTTGTGTAGCAGCAGGTACCATTATCTTTGGTGGGCGTGGCCTGTACAGCTGTTTACGTTCCAATAAGAAACAGCAGTAGCTGAAATGTGTACAGGATGCTGCATAATTTACACACATCAACGTAGTACGTCTGGTTAAAGTTTTAACAATATTTTCGTTTTATTGTTTTAATGAAACTACAAGTAAGTTTTCTTTCTTTTGTTTTGATGAACAGAAATTGTGAAATTGTGAGAGTAGAGAATTTTCTGTACGTCAGACATCCCGCACCTGTATAGATTTTTACATTTCTTACAGCTGAGGTTATAGGACAAGAGAGCTAACTCCGCCCCTTTTTTGACACTTGGCTTTTCATATGAATTGAGTTGTGAGAATTTTTTTAAAATGTGTAAGCATGAGACCATGTTGTATCAGAAGCTGGTGTTATAATGCATCATTCGTTTGTTTAAACAAAATGGAGATCACAATTTAAATGCTGCTGCTTGTTAAAATTGTAGCTACGTATCGCAGGGTTACTTGTTGCACTTGCAATAAGCGAGATCTGTGCTACATGTTTATACTTGAAGCAACCAATCAATCAACTTATTAATTTTTCAACTAGTATTTAGCATCCGGCGTCAACACTCGTTAATCAATTGACGATGCGTTCGATGCGTGAGGCGTCACACGTTATCGATAATCGACTCCCAGTTCGGTACAATCGCCAGGAATCGATGTGAGCTACCACGAGCAGAAGGTCGGCTGCTCACAGCCTGCTCGAGCTCTTTGGGTTTTTTTTTTTTCCCAACAGTTCATCTCTCCCCCACCCCTCTCTCTCTCGCTCTCTCTCTCGCTCTCGCTCGCTCTCGCTCTCTCACTCTCTCACTCTCTCTCTCTCTCTCGCTCTCTCTCGCTGTCTCTGTAAGATGAAAGAGGCGCCCGGCGGAATTCCATTTGCGGTGCGCTTTTAAATAGCTGCGGCGGCACGCTCGCGAGAGGGAGCCTGATGAAAAGAACGCCAGGGAGAGAGAGAGAGAGAGTGAGAGAGAGAGAGAGAGATTTTCAAATGTCAAATTTGAACTTATTGTTTCCATTTGTCCACCCATTAAATATTTTTTATTTTTTACATTTTTTTATTCAACAAAAGAAAGCAAAAACAAATTTCACGTACATAACGATGCATTTTGTAGGAATATACCAAAATAAAAAAAAAAAACACTATTAACTATTAATTCTCATCTCATATTAATAAAGCAGAGAGAGAGAATTAAAGGAAGCATCCCAAGGACAATGGAGCGAACATCAAACGGCCGTGCGGCATAGTGAGTGTCTCTCTCTCTCTCTCTCACACACATGCGCGCACACTCTCTCTCACACACACACACACACACACACACACACACACTCCGGCAGACGGTTGCCTCAGCGCAGCCTTGGCCGCCACATTAATGCTTTATGAGCGTGTAGCTATGCTCGCGACTGAAACCAGAGTCGTTTTCCGTGACACGACTCCAAGGCAGTGAGGATCGCACTGATCTTAAGTCACTTAATAAAGAAAGATAAAGAAAGAAAGGACAGATCGTAGCTGATTGTAGCTAATCGCACAAATCTAAATTGTCACTACAAACGATTAACGAACTATTAAAAGTTTCCAACAGTCACACCAAGTGACCTAGTTACGTTGCTAAATACTTTGTAGTTTGCGTCACCAGCGAGTTCAGTCACAACCTTTATATAAACATGACAAATAAATATTTATATTCACAACATTTCCCTGAAGTGGAAATACAGAAGCTTGCCGAGGTCCTGCTGTGCTTCCTGTTGATGTTGGATCGTGTTTCCAGACATTTTTTGGTCAGCTGAACCTCTTCAAACTAAACTCTTCATCTTGACGTGTTAGCAGGCTTAGCGTTAAGTGAAAGTGAATAAATAAATAAATAATTTAGAGCATGTTACTTTTCACTTTGTGGAAAAAAATATTAGTTTTAACTTTAAAAAATATAAAAATTTTAAAAAGATATTTTATATTAATTTAACGTGATGTTGACATTTCCGTCAGTCTCACAAAGCAGCTTCCGGCTTCACACGCTTTAACACGAGTAGCAAAATTACATTAGTGTTAAGTCCAAAAATAGCAATCAACCCTTGCATTTGTACTAACAGTGATAACTTAGCTAGCTCGCTACGTTTAACACGCTAAGATTACTACAAGAGGCTACTGCTAACAAAAATTACCACCGGATATTACTGCAAGCTCGCTAAAAGAACCACAGGAGGTTACGCTAGCTAGTTAAAGTTACCGTAAGAGGTTAGTTAGCTAGGCAAAAATTTCCATATGATAGTAAAGTACAGAAATAACAATCCACTCTATTGCATTTAGGCTAACTTAGCTAGCAAGATAAAAGTACCTCAAGAGATTATTGCTAACTAAAAAAAATTTGCATACAGGATTTATTTTTCTGCTAGATAGCTAAAATTTACTGCAAAGGGTCATTGCTAGATATAGCTAAAGTGACCATGCGACATGCTAGCTAGATGAAGCTATCACAGAATACTGCTAGTTAGCTAGCTTGCCAAACTGGAGTCTCCTGTTGTTGAAAGTCAGTTTCTCTTCTTTTGTAATTTTTTTTCCCAGTGTTAAAATTTTAATTCACGCTTTAGAGGACCCTAACGATAACGAGTCGCCTCGTCAGCTACTGTCGCAATGAATTATGGGTCTTTTCGATTCGTTCTCACCAACCGACACGTCCTGGATATTCTGTCAGGATCAAGAACACATCCCTGAAGACTGCGTGTCGAGGAACCGTGTGTAGTGGAGGAGTGAACTTGGTGATCTGGAGCCCCGGTGCATTGTGGGTCGGGGTCAGGGGCGCCAGTCTGAGCGATTACCCTCCCGTTCAGGGCTTCTGTTTTTGTACACACACACACACGTCAATGGTTCAGTACCGCACTGTAGGGGGGTCCGTCTGGGGGATTCACGGCCCCTGAGCCTCTGCCCTGTTTATTGACCTCAGCGCGCACACACACACACACACACACACACACACACACACACACACACACACACACACACACACACACTCTCTCTCACCCTTTTTTGTTAGCGCGGCGCCCCAGGTCTTTCCCTGCCCCAGCCAGCCTATATGGCCTTTCTCAGAGAGAGAGAGAGCGTGTGTGTGTGTGTGTGTGTGTGTGTGTGTGTGTGTGTGTGTGTAGCCCTCGGCTTTGATCTGCAGCTGAAGGGCACTCACGGGCCACATCTCCAACTACGTGAGAGTCTGCAGCCCAGCTGGAACGACAGAGCGAGGGGGAGAGGGAGGGGGAATTCCTCCGCTGCTGTGGGAATTGGGACACGACCGCTCACGCTATTAATATATCGAGTGCTGTAGGCCCTGGAGAGAGAACAAGAGCGAGCGAGCGAGAGAGAGAGAGAGAGGAGGAGAGCAAGCGAGACGGAGGAAGGGAGTGATTGATTTTCACACCACCGCTAACATTTCCGCACATCGTCGATATAATCGATGGCTGTGATTAATGCCTCCGCCGCCGCCGCAACGCTAAAAAGACCGAAATTTGTTTGCGTGTAAATTCCCCTCCTCCTTCCATCACTCTCTCAAATCTGGCATCAGGAATTTAGATGGAATTGCAAATTAGTCATTTAAATTCTATTCAAGAATAATTAAATTATTCGGTTTTTTTTTTTGTTTTTTAAACAGCGCCCTCTGCGCCAGGTCAGCGAGTTACATCCGGCTCTAGCGTCGATGCGAGCGAAAGCGTTAACCCTGAACTCGCTCGGCTCGCGCGGCCGCGAAAAGCATTCTTCCTTTTCTAAGCTGTTTTGAATAAAAGCTAAAAGAATGTCATTTTTCATCAAATTCACACCACCACATGCCATATTTTCCCGGCAATAGAGATTTTAAGCATTGCCAGGTGGAGGGACAGCTACGGCGACCCTGCATTAACTCTGTGGCCTCAGAAATCAAAGTCACTGAGCAACAGTCGTATGCAGTATTCAACAACTTGTGCAAAACTTTTATATAAAAAAACAAACAAACAAAAAAAAAAGCTTTATGCTCCTGCGTGTTGATCTTGAAGTTTTTACTGAGGAAATATGCAAAAATGGTTAATGTTTCTTCAACTGGACTGGGTTTATGAAAAAATCCCTGTGGCGTAAACTCACATCACAGCGCTGCTGGATTCTGGCTTCTGATTGGTCAGAAGGTGTTGATTAGTTTTCTAGAATGCGTTCGTTCTAATACGTTATCGTTTCTATAGTAACAGCTCATACACACGGACTCGTACAGCGGACGCTCCACCTAATTTAACCTGACAATAAAGAAATTTATTTAACATTTATGGAAGGAGTCTCCAGTGTCGGCACTTTGTAACATCAGAGTAACAGTTTTCACATCTACAGGACAGAGAAGTTCACGCTTTACGTTTTCTCCAGTTTTTTTTTTTTACTTTTTAACTTTGAGAGAGAGAAAGAGAGAGAGAAAAAGAAAGGCATTGGCCGTTTATAGCTGCTATAATGCCGGTTGTTTAAGTGACGTTCCACAACATTAAATGTAACTATAAACAGATAAAAAGTATGACCTTCTTTAACAGATGAAAAGTCGTAATCGCTGAGAAGAGGAATGAAACACTTCAGGACATGGTGTTACAGAAAAATAAGGTGGACCTGTGCTTCTTCGCACCACTCAGCATTTTACTCTAACAGAAACAGTTGTTTATTTCTTACACAGTGTAAAATTTATTCTGTAAAAATGTAAAATGGCCTCGGGTTTATTTCCGGTCTCCATCGCTGTAGCTGCAGCTGTTGCTTAAAGTCTCTCAGGAATGTAACTCTGCGTTGCCATGGTTTCCCAGGTTGCGATAGTTTGGTTACACAAATATCCATTAAACATCTGCAAACTTACATAACGTCCATTTTTTAATCAGTGTTCATGCATATTCTTAAAAACCTTCCGTCACGGTTTATGTAGTCAGACTCGCTGCCTCGAGAAACAGTACGCTAATGAAGCTGTGACTCATGCAGCTAACCCGAGATCAATCTGCTAATCACAGGGCCAGAAATCACCTAATGCTCCCTAAGCTAAGTCAAACGCTGCAAGTTTGAGAACACGATCAAAAACTACGTGAGCAATCTTTGGAATTAGCACACAAGTTGCTGAGGTATAAATTGCGAACGTCATGCTGACGTTACGTTAAAAGATATTTTCTAGAAAGGTCTTTTTAAAGAAAAAGGCTATTCACCTAAGCTTATGTTAGTTTGCTTAGTATGAAGTTAGCTAGCGTTACAACAAGAAGCTGCCATTGGTGCACGTTAGCTAAACATAAAAATCTAGCTAGCTAACAGCTTCATTAAATTAGGTAGGATCTATATCTAGTTATATTGTGTTACATCCGGGGGTGATTGGAGTAGCTAAACAGCAAGCTAGCTTATAAGATAAATTAATAAATAAATAACGTAAGGTATTAAATTAGTGAAAATGCTTTTGTTATTGAACGGAAATATTAGCTCCAGAACTCAGCTAGCTCAACTCTGTAACTTCAAGAACCTTAAGCGTGTTTTTGTCAGGAGGACCGTCACGGTCACCACGCCTCTTATCAGTGTGTGTCATCGCCACGCTTCACTGACTGGCTCCGGATTCGGAAACACATTCTCTGATTGATTATGTGGAAGAAAAAAAAAAAAAAAACCTGCAGTCGTTCCCTGAGAGAAAGAGAGAGAGAGAGAAAGAGAAAGAGAGAGAGAGAGAAAGAGAAAGAGAGAGGGGCAGAGTGAGAGAGAGAGCGAGGGATTTGGCTCTTTATCTCTCTGCCGCTCTGCTTCGCCAGTAAGCAGGATTAATGTGGCTGTCTGAGCGGGAGCCAGGTACACACGCGCGCGCACACACACACGCACACACACACACGCACGCACGCATGCACACACACACGCATGCACAGGCAGGCTGACACATGCACCCATACACACATGCCAAAGGCTGACACACACACAGACCAAGCGTGCACACTCAAAAACCACAGATATAACCCCTATTCTCTCTCCTGCACACACACACACACACACACACACACACACACACACGATGACGATGTAGGAAACACCTGTTTCTCAGGGGAAAAAAAAAAAGTGCAGACAACGCCACTTCCATCACTGTGTGTGTCCTCTCACATAAAGTTAATTTAAAAAAAAAATAAATTTAATTTCACCTCTATAGAAACGTGTGAATTCAGTGTCGCAGTCGTAGGAGATTGAAGTGCTAATTGTTCTTAAATTTTTTAAAAATGAAATGTTGATTTTGTAAAATCTGTATCTTTTTTTTTTTTTTTCTTTTTTTGTCATTTCCTCTTGTGTCGCTCGAATCGCCATCACATGCTCAGTTCGTATTTTTCGTAAAAGTTCATCTCACTTTGCAGGTTTCAGCATTTTGTAGCTTTGATAGTTTGTAGCCACGACTTGTAGAATGGTATTGTTTTAGCCCCGCCCACTAATCTCTGTGCAGCTCCGCCTCTTCAGCTATCTACAGAATCCGCTCGGCCCCACCCCTTCACCTGTTTACAGCATCCGCAGCATCTGCAGCTATCTAGGGCAGCACAATATATCGAAATTATCGAAATTTCACACATGAAATAAATCGTTGCGATAACAATGATTTTAATACTTCAAATAGTTACATTAAGTCAAAGTTTCAGGGCGACGCAGATAGCAGAGAATGCTTTCTTTTCCTCAAAGGAACATGAAACGTATGTTGGTTATGTCGTTTTTAGTTTTTAAATATATAAATATAATTTAAATTGATTTTACACACTTATATCATTATCGTACAGCATATTGCATTATTTAACAAGTTGTCGCATATCGCATTCTCTTCAATATCCTACAGCCCTAAAGCTATCTACGTCCACTTGGCCCCACCCCCTTCAGCAATCTACAACATCTAGTTCACTCCACCTCTTCAGATTATCTACATCCACTTGGCTCCACCTCTCACGTGATCTTCAGCCACCTTTTGGCCCCGCCCCTTCCTTGCTTTGCGGCCGTCCAGTTGGCCCCGCCCCCTGAATATTACAGTTGTAAGATGCTTTAGCCAAAACTTTGAGCTCTGCAATGTTCCTACTGATTTGTCGATATAGCGTGAAAACCATAAATGCGTAAATTCAACTGAAATATGAGGACAGTACTTACGAAACTTAGATTAGGATCACAGATGCAGATTTACGAATCATTATGAATTTGCGTACGAGAACTTTTGAGAGAGCTGAGCCAATCACCTCAAAGCGTTATTTAGCATCAATTCCAGACATTTCTTCAGTCCTGAAGAGAGAGAGAGAGAGAGAGAGACAGGAAAAGAAAGAGACAGGAAAGAAGTAGACAGTTTATGAAAAATAGTCCAGCTATTAAAGACAACAAGCGTGTGTGTGTGTGTGTGTGTGTGTGTGTGTGTGTGTGTGTGTGTGTGTGAGAGAGAGAGAGAGAGAGAGAGTGCTAAACGGTCGTGTACATGGCCTCTATCAATACTCTTCCAGCCTCGGTCTGGTATGGATTAGATAACCATCCTCCCTCACCATCTCTCTCTCTCTCTCTCTCTCTCTCTCTCTCTCTCTCTCTCTCATTCCATCGATCATCACCCTTCAGAGCTCTGAGCGGCAGAAACAGCGGCCTGTCGAGAGATTTTATCGTCACAGCTCACCGGATTTCGTTCAGCAGAATTAGCACGGCCAGTGTGGAGAGACGTATCTCATGTAGCATAACGCAAAAAAGTTTAGATTTATGCAGCAGCATAACAATGCTAAACCACACACACACACACACACACACACCACTTCTCTGTTCATCAAGTACACACACACACACACACACACACACACACACACACAGAGGCGTATGAAAAATTTAATGAGAATTATTCTGAAGATTTAAAAGTGTGTGTGTATATATATAGCTGTTGTCACTTTCTCCTCCTCTCTTTGTCTTTCTTTCTGTTTCTCTTTCTGTCTCTTGCTCTTTCTTCTCCCTCTCACTATCTGGCACGCTCTCTTCATCTCTCTCTCTCTCTCTCTCTTTTTATTTGTTTGCCTCTATCTCTCCCTCACTTTCTCTCTGTCTCTTGCTCCATCTCTTCCTCTATTTGTGTCTTCCTTGGTCTCTCTCTCTCTCTCTCCGTCCTCTCTCTCTGTAAGGCTCTGTCACTCTCTCATTCCTTCGCTGCCTTTTCTGTCTCTCTCTGACTCACTCCTTCTCTCCTTCCTTTCTGTCTGTCTCCCTCTATTTGTTTGGCTTTCTCTGTCTATCTCTCTGTCTTTCCCACCCTCTCTTTCTCTCTTTTTCTCTCTCTCAAGCTTTTTTGTCCTCTTTTTTTCCTGTCTGTTTTTCTGTCTCTGTCCCACTGTTTCTTTGTCTTTCACTGTCTCTCGCTTTCTCTCACTCACTCCCCCTCTTTCTGTTTCTTTCATGCTTTTTTGTCTGTCTGTCTTTCTTACACTCTTTCTCTCCTGCTATTTTCTGTCCGTCTCCCTGTCTCTCCCTCTATTTTTGTCGCTCTCTCTCTCTCTCTCTCTCTCTCTCTCTCTCTCATTAACGTGTTGGAGTGTTTTGGTGTTTCGCAGGCAGCTGGAATTTCATCTCCTCCTGCTGCCTTTATCACGCACACTCGCGCACGCCTGCGTTTATTACGCACCTCTAATCGCTTTCTCGCAGGTAACCGAACACTGCGCCGCCCGAAAGGCCACTTCAACACACACACACACACACACACGGAGACACTCATACGTGCGTCACAGCCTCACATACTTTCACATGCACACCCACGTGTACACACACGCACACAGACTCACCAAATTATACACGGAGGATTTTTACACAAGTGTGTGTGTGTGTGTGTGTGTGTGGAAGGAGGGGGAGAGGGAGGGGGGATGCCGGTTGAGTGATAGAAGAGAGGCAGACGGTCGCAGCGAGCATGAGAGCGAACGGAAAACAGAGAGAAGCGGAGCGCGAGAGCTGATCGGAGAACGACAGAACCGCAGCTCCTCCTACTGTTCACCAGCGGGACTGCAACACACATCTGCCTCGCTCGCACTCCTTCACACGCACACTCCTCTCTCTCACACTCACACACACTTCGTCTTTCTCTGTATATCTGTCACACGCGCGAGCACAGTCGGGCCTGCGTGCTGCGATAACACGACACAGAGGGCGCGCGCGCACACAGACACACACACACACACACACACACACAAAATATCCAAGTACTTGAATTTGGGTAAAATAGTAAAAGCCCTGCAGCACAAACTGGTCGTGAAGATTTATTTTTAATTTTGGTTACTGAGTCATCAGCTGACCGATCCGACCTAACGTCTATTTAAAAATGTTAAAATTATGCAGTAACCTTTTATTTGCGCTCTCGTGCAAGCAACAAGGCAGCAGGGATATTAAACACACCTCTTTACCTCATAACACTTTTACATTTGTAATTATATATAAACAATTGTTTTTTACCTTTCTTGCACAGATGGCAGGAATTATTATTATTGATATTTAAAAAAATCTATAATAGATCTATAGAAGATTATACACATACACATCTATCGTATGTAATATAATTTGTAAGGAATAGTACACTTGGGGTCGAGCTGCTGTAGGTAAATAATCACTGATGGGGCGGTGGTATTGTTTTTTCCTGTAACAGCACGTCCCCAAGTGTTATCCGTCTTATACCACAGCAACTTTCCAAGCATTACAATTTTTATTTATTAAAATAAAATCATCATACATCCTTTTATAGTAACATTAATGTTGTGGAATTTCTGTGAAACAAGTTAGTTCCTGTTGTCTCTTACGTTATAGCAGCTATAAACAGTCGTTCCCTCACC
This sequence comes from Pangasianodon hypophthalmus, assembly GCF_027358585.1. Taxonomy (NCBI): domain Eukaryota; kingdom Metazoa; phylum Chordata; class Actinopteri; order Siluriformes; family Pangasiidae; genus Pangasianodon; species Pangasianodon hypophthalmus. Next base: position 18,223,174 of record NC_069734.1, read on the forward strand.
AGCCTCTCTTTATTCTCTCTCTAGAAGGTAATAAGACCAAAAAAAAAAAAAAAAAAACAAACCCACGCAGCTTGTTGTGTTACTGAGAAACTGCAAAGAAGCGTAAACTCGTCCCTCCTGAAGACGTCAGAAAACTTAGTTACAGCTTTACCTCTGACTGACACTGGAGACTCCTTCCATAAATGTTTCCTTCTTTAAGAAAACTTCACCATATCAACGATTATTATTATTATTTTTTAAACATCTGTTTGTGTAGTGTGTCCACTGTACAAGTCCCTGTCAACACCTTCTGACCAATCAGAACTCAACAGCGCTGTGGTGCAGAGAGCTGTAATTTAATGTACAGCTTACCTTTTAAAAAAACAGATCGATTTTCAAGAGCTTTACAACCTCAGAACAAAAACCCTGGCACTAATCTAGAGCAGGCGGAGTTAAACAGCGGTTAACGTTTTTATATATAGGCGCAGTGAACACACATCGGTTGAGCGGAGAATAAATGAGCAGAAGTCTCAGCGTGGAGCTCGAGCAGCTGATCGAACCCTCGTCTCCTGGATCGATAAACGTCTCTCCATTTTTTTCCCCTCGCTCACTCTCTCCGTCTCTCTCCATCTCTCTGCCTTCCTCTCAAAAACCTCCATCACTCTTCCTTCAGTCTCTCTCTCTCCCTCTCTCCCCCCATCTCCTGTTCACTCTCAGTATCCACCATCATGCTTCTGTCTCATTATAAAGCAGTGAATAAGGAGTAAAACACTGTGTTGTGCTGTTGTAGGTAAATAATCAACGACAAGGTGGTGTGATGAAGCCGAGTTCCTACACTCAAGCTGATTATTTTCCTGTAACACCATGTCCTGAACTGTTTTATTCCTCTTGTACAGCAGCAGTTTGTCAAAAGAAAGGTACATTGTATATTTTATCCATTTATAGTTACCTTTAATGTTGCAGAATATTCGGAAAACAAATTTCGCTCCTGTTCTCGCTTACGTTATAGCAGCTGTAACCAGCTGTAACCAGTCGTTCCCTCACAGGCCTCTCTTTATTTCTCTCTCTCCAAGTTAATAAGACCAAAAAAAAAAACAAAAAAAAACAATGCAGTTACCGAGAAACCAGAAGGAAGCGCAAACTCCTATATAAATTTTATTATTTTATAAATAATAATACATTTGATTGTTAGTAAACAAATTTAGATTAAATATTTTTAAAAATTACATTTAAATAAAATTTGTATTTATAAAAAATATTTTATACACTATATAAATTATTTAAATATTAATAATATAAATATATAATAAAATATTTTTTATAAATAAAAAATTTACACTTAAATAAAATTTATTTATAAAAATATTTTTAGATTATATTAATGAGTTAATATAGTGTATAGTGACAGTTGATCACAATACAATGATAATGTCAGTATATCGTCAGGCCTAATTCGGAGCCGATTAAATCTCGGGGTTCGACTCGGTTATCAGTCAGTGGGTTTATCTGGAAGATCGGACAGAAGAGCGTTGCGGACGTCTAGTCAGGAGAAAACAGAAACGCACGTCTCAGCATTCTAGCTGCAGAGGCAGTAAGCGCAGGCTGGAGATGGACAGTGTTCTGTGGAAAAGTGCCATTTCAGTGATATTACGGATGTGCAGTGCAGCCGAAAGGAAAAAGTCGGGTCAAAGGCACAGTGTTTATCTCCAGTTCTGTCTCTGCCGGTTTCTTTTCATCAACCTGATCTCATTAAACATGGCCGTCGCTAGCGGCGTGACAAGCCTAGAGAACGAGGCTCATAAATTTCCAACAGGATGTCTGAATAAATTGAATGTCCATAAAATATAGCTGCAGGCAGCGAGTAAGGGGGCCAAGCACTATTTGGCCCCACTGCTTATTGACGGAGAGAGACCAGAAGCCACTGGGACATGCTCCTGATGAGACGTACGCAATTTGAAAGCAAAACGTAAAGCTTTTGCTGAGATATTGCCTCACTTCCTGTTTTCAGTAGCCCTCCCAAGTTGCAAAACCATGTTTGTTAACATTAGGTCATGTTACAGAACATACGTGACAAGTTTGATGTCAATATGTAAAAGTATTGCCAAGATATGCCATCACTTCCTGTTTGGTGACTTTGCCATCAGATTCCTTTTTGTGCTCTGGACAAACCTTCCCACGTATCAAAAATCAGAGAAACAGGTTTTGTGGTGATCATTGGACAAAATTTTGTAGGAGAAGAAGGGAAGAAGAAGAAAAAAAAAAAAAAAAAAAAAAAAAAACAGTTTTCATTAAAATACAAATTGGCTCTGCAACTTCCAGGGAATCAAGAGAAAGATGAGTCTTGCTTTGACGTAGAGTGATTCATGTGAGCAGTTTTATTAATTTGTGAATTATAGCGCCCACTAGAGGTGATTTTAGGGGAAAAAAAACATTTTTGAAGACCCTTCGGTTGTCATCCTTTCCTCACCTACAAAATTTTGAATAAGTCTGAATAAGTCACGCTGTTGCCGAGACGTGTCCCCACATCCTGTTCGGCAACTTCACCGTCACACGGACAAACTGTCCCGCATATATATATATATATATATATATATAAAAAGTATTATTCGATTTGGTCTCATGATGCTGCTTTCCAAATTTGGTGATAATTGGACAAAATTTGTAGGAAAAGAAGCAAAAAAGTGTTTTTGAAAATCCAACTGGTGGAAATTAACATCATGGTGTCCGCTGAACTCAAACCCCAATGAATCGGAGGAAAGCGGAATCGCGTTTCTATGACGTTGTGTTGCCGAGTTACTACTGCAGACTTGTACTAGAGTAAGTTGCGGTCCACTAATTTGATTGGACAAGCGACGTTCCAATAGTGTTTATATTTAGCTGAACAGCACTGGACATGTTTCACTGTATCACTCCGCGTCTGTGTTCATTACATCAAATTCCAATTCTAACAATAGATCGTTAAACTGGAATGGTTATTACACTTACTACAGGCTGTCAGTCAGTCTGGGCGTTGGCATGGCAACATGTAGCGCTATAGCAAAACTAAAGTATTTGGCTAGATTGTGTGTAAAATGTCAGGTAGTCGATAGTAATTTCTTGTTTATAGAACTGTTGTATAAAAGCAACATCACGCTCGCAGTTGTACTGCACTGAATATCGGCGCAGTGCTGATATTTACTACAGCAGCACGATTGCGAGGATGATGTTGCTCAAATATGTCGAGCTTTGACCTGCTGGTGGCGCTAGAGAGCTTGGGTGGTGCACATCAAACCTGCTGTGTAGGTGGCGAGACTGCGGGGCGTTCGATAGGCCGCGAAGTACGCACTAGAAGAAGGAGAAAACATGGTGCCTACCTTCGGTGCTTGGCCCCCTAATTAAAGCGATTTGGGAACAAAATGAATCTTTTTTCAGGATTTCTTTCTTCTTTGCTTTTCACGAGCAATTTGTATAAATGTGATCAATTCTGTCGCTTTCTCCGATTCTGTCTGCCTCTAACGGCCTCTTTCCAGTTCTCCCTCTAATCCTGTCTCTTTTGGCCTGCCGAGCTGCCATGCTGTGAACAGACAGACACATAAACAATCCGCAGGACACTGTGTGTGTGTGTGTGTGTGTGTGTCCAGGAATTCTGATTGCACCATTAAATCCTTTCCTTTCTATAAAGATTATACTGCTGTGTAATGTGTGTGTGTGTTGCTGGTGGCTGACTGTGCAACACACCTGAACAAACGTTCCTGACATCCAGATGCTCCTGATGACACGTCACACACAGACTGTGTGTGTGTGTGTGTGTGTGTGTGTGTGTGTGTGTGTGTGTGTGTGTGTGTGTGTAAGATGACGTGATTGTTTCACGCTCATAAGAGCTTTAAAGTGTGCGTGTGTGTTAGTGTTGTCCTTTATTGTTCAGTCATTTAAGGACAACCTTGAGTGGTTGTCATGCTTACCACTTGCCACACACACACACACACACACACACACACACACACACTCTGAGAGCTGCTGGGTGAGATCCCTTCAACCCATGTGAAATCTTCAGAGAGAGACTGCACTTGCTTGTGTGTCTTTAATGTTATTTCAGGAAGTGTGTGATTGTGTGATTGTAGCGTGCTTTCAAGTGTGTGCTTGTGTGAGTGAGAACAATAACGACTAACACTAACACACAGTCACAAACACACAGTCATTTAAGGACAACCTTGAGTAGCTGCCACACACGCGCACGCACACGCGCACGCACACACGCACACACGCACGCACACACACGCACACACACATACACACACATACACACACATACACACACACACACACAGTCTGTCTTTCTCTGAAGAATCCACGTGGGTTGAAGGGATCTCACTCAGCAGCTCTGTGTGTGTGTGTGTGTGTGTGTGTGTGTGTGTGTGTGTGTGTGTGTGTACGTGTGTTTTTATATCTTGGCTGGGACCAAATGTCCCCACAAGCATAGCAATATGTGACGTGTGTGACAGTGTGGGGACATTTGGCAGGTCCCCACAACGAAAACAACTAAAAAAAAAAATGTAAAGTAGCCAGAATGCAGTTGTAGTTCCTGAGGTTAAGGTTAGTGTTAGATTAAGTTTAGCACAGCATTAATTAGCTACATTAATAATTAGGTCCTCGGAAGGATAAGAAGAGGCGCGTGTGTGTGTGTGTGTGTGTGCGTGTGTGTGCGTGTGCACGCGTGTGTGTGCTCCGTGTTGCGGCGCCGCGCTCGTTCATCACAGTTGGGTGACGTGAGATTCGGCGTGCGGTTTCGGGCTGTTTGAGACGCGCGCGCTCTCGGGATGGTGATGAATGTTTAACGAGCTTTTGATCAGTGTGATCTGTGATCCTCAGCGCTGCAGGCGTTCCGGCTCCGCTCTCGCTCCGGCACGTCTACGTGTTTCCTGCGGAACGGGAGAGGGGAAAAAAACACGGCTGCACGTGGGGATGATTAGAACAAGGAGCATAATTAGATCAGACACCAGGATTTGTGTGTGCGCTTGCTCGAGAGGCGTCTGGTGTGTGTGTGTGTGTGTGTGTGAGAGAGAGGCGCTGTCAGCATATCTGTCTGGACTGGATTTTTCTTTTCTTTTTTTTTTTTCTTTTCAGTGCAACCGCGAGCTTTCAGCGTGTGCATAAAAATGAGAGAAGGAGAGAAGGGGAGAGAGAGAGAGAGAGAGAGAGAGAGAGAGAGAGAGAGAATTTGACAGCAAAAGAAAATGTGTGTGTGTGTGTGTGTGTTGCCTCATGGCACTCACACATTCTCTCTGTGTCTGTGTGCGTCGCTGTCCCACACGGTGTCCTCCTTGGACCAACAACTTGGCCAGGCTCCCAGACAGACAGAGAGAGAGACACACACACACACACACACACACACACACACACACACACACACACACACACACACACACACACACACACAGAGCAGTGCCAGGCAGGGGCGGGACGTAATGTCAGCCGGCTGCACGAGCCCTCAGCGTGATTACGAAGTGATGCAAGCTCTCTGTTCACGTCACTAAGGCTGCATTTACATCGCCAAGAAACAGAAAACGCTACGTACGTGTAAACAGTTCAGATCGGATTTTTCACACATCCGTTATGAGCTAAATGAGGATCTAAACCTGATATCTGATTTCTGCAGTGTGGCTAGTTACAGATGTAAACACAGATCGTTTCTTACGTATACGTAAACACATGGCAAAATATCGTAACACTGCGTTAAGACACATGATGTAAAAGCAGCGTACGCATCGCAACTTCAAACCAACATGAGTTTCTAAACTTCATCAATTTGTTTAGCGTAGCTGATCTAGGATAGTTATTAAGGTGGGAGGGGCCAGAAAGAAGCGAACTAACAGAACACGAACACACACACACATGTGAAATATTTATTAATGCAGTTAAGTAATGCTAGGCTAAACCTTGTAAGACATTTGGTCCCCACAAAGACAGAAAAACACACACACTGTGCATAGCTATGGGTTTCTCAGCATGCCTGTCTCACTCGATACTAATTAGAAACAGCACATGGGGAACACACACACACACACACACACACACACACACACACACACACACACACTGAGGTGGTGTGTGAAGCCTAGTTTGTCTAGACGTGCACATTTCTTTAAAAAAATAAACTGTATTGTGTTTATCTCTTCTGAAAATACTTCAAATCTTTACAAACAGTTTAATTTAAAAACGAACAACGCCTCCGTATCATAATGAGAGACGGAGTGACGTCATTATTCTCAGAGTAGCTCTGGGAATAATCTATAAATTAAAAGCACGTGTATGCGTCTGGAAAGATGACGCCATATTTTAACTCCTGCTAATTTATATCCCGTCTGAATTGACATGTTGGTAAAGATGGCGTTATAGCCTTGTTTCAGACGCTCCAGGAAGCGCTCGCTCTTTTCGTGAAACGAGTTTTAAACGCAAAACAGTAAAATACAGACGACGTATAAAAGGACGTGTCGGAGAAACGACGTTATCGGGTTGCTTGAGGAAGGTACATGCTACCTGCGTGTCGTGGTCATGTGACCTACTAATGTTAAAGTGCAACTTGCGTGGCCACGCCCCCATCACCAACTCTAACCAATCAGTGTGTTAAAATGAGGTGTGTGTCTTACGCACGGAATCAGAATTAATACAGATGTCTGATGTATTAGCCATGTCCAGAAAACTAATCCCGTCCGAATAGTGCTGTAGAGAGCTAAAATAACACGCTGTCCTGTCCGATATCCTCACACGGGGGGAAAAAAGAAAAAAAGTGTGTGTGTGTAACAGCTATTATGTTGGATATGGGGGTTGGTGAACGGTCCGAGTGTACATGTGCACCTCCGTCTTACCTCCACACACACTGCACCTCACCAGCCAGCGCTAAGCTCCTGACCCTGAGGCTCGTTTAGCGTTGGATTTTCCCAGCACCACTCACTCCACCTCCACCTCCACTCGCTGCTCACCTGCGTGTTAAAATCACACCATCATTTCATGCACTACGCTAATGCGCTACTAGTTACGCTGTGGTTCTTTTCTATGTAATGTGTATAACAGTGTATACAGTTTACACACACAATACACAACAACTGCTGAACAAATGTTGTGTAGTCCAGACCGGCTGCAGTGTCGAGACTGAAAACGATTAAATAGTTAACTGTCGTTTATCACGGCTCAGCACCGTCATCTGTTTAAAAAAAAAAAAAGAAAAGAAGGAATGGCTTCATTAATAAGTAAAATACGAGGTGGAGAGGTGTTTCTGTGATTGAGAAGAATTCACTGGTGTGGATGTAAAGGGAAAAGCTCTGTTTTATCACCGTTTGAGGGAAAATGACATGAATATGCAAATAAATAATTGATGACTAATAAATAAATAAATATGTAAATACATAAAGATGATTTCCAGCGGAGTTTTGTTTGCATCAAAAGCGTGCGGGAAAAACATGATGAGGATGATAAATTATGGATATGACGGGATCTGAGTGCTACACACTCACAAAACAGTTCTGGCTGAGTGTGTGTGTGTGTGTGTGTGTGAGAGAGAGAGAGAGAGATGGAGGGAGTATTGAGGTAAACAAACAATGCTAACTTTACTACATTACTTGACTAGCATACGTTTTTACTGTTTCAGTGATGAGAAGAAATTTGTCTCACTCGTGGTTCACACACACATTTGCATACTATAAAACGCACACACACACACACACACACACACACAGGCACAAGTCTACACCCACACTGAAGTGCTTATTTAGGCCACGGATCTGATCACGTTTCGTTTTATTCATTTACGCGATCACGCCAGACTCGAGCCGTGACGACGTATCGGTGCCTAACGAAGTTTTCCGATACGAGAAAATAACAGACGAGGCGGAGGTGAGGAACACTACCATTTTCAAAAACAATTCATGGCTGTGTTCCAAACCACATACTGCACACCATGTAGTGTCCCTAAACAGTAATGAGAAAAGTGTACCGCTTGTGCCATATTGATTTTTTTCCCTGTTCACGATTTAACATAAATATAATAGAATACATCATATAAACTGATAAATAAGACCCGAGCGTTTACAAAGTTTTTAGGCTTATTAATGAAATTAATGAGTACATTTAACCTTATGACACGTGTGTGTGTGTGTGTTTTAGTGATTTTTGTTTAGCTGACGTTAGTCTGTTATCCATAGCTAATCACAGAGCACCATGACCTGCTACTCTGCACAGTCATGCAAATAAGAGTGTGTGTGTGTGTGTGTGTGTGCGCACACGCTATCTCTTGTTGCCTTTGCTACTGAATGATAAATGAGTGTTTCTGACTCCACTCTGGATTTAAAAGAGCAGCGGATAAGAATTAACCTTGTTTTCCGCACACACACACGCGCACACATGCACACACACGCACACACACACACACGTTATCTGCAGCGAGCTGTGAGAGGAGACAAAGGTCCTAATGTAGGCTGATCCTGGAGAGTGGACATGTTTTAAGAGCATGATACACACACATGCGTGAAAACTGTTCAAACCTCTCATCTCTTAATAACGTGATTTTAGCGTGACGTGTAGCTCACTACGTTATTATTTCCATCTTACCTCCAAACTGCTCAGTGTTGAGCGTCAGTGGATCATTTATTCCACAGCGCTGCTGAATTCTGGACTCTGATTGGTCAGAAGGTGTTGATTAATTTTCTCTAACAGCAGCTCGGACGGTAGCACAACTTTACGTTAATGCGCTGTTTTTAGGGCGTTATCGTTTCTATAGCAACAGCTCATTCACAGGGACTTGTACAGCGGGCGCTTCACCGATAAACGCAATTTAAACGATTTACTGAAATGGTGACATTCTCTTAAACTAAGATGTTTATTAATATTTATAATTAATTTATGGAAGGAGTCTCCAGTGTCAGAGGGAAAGCAGTGACTAAGTTTTCTGTCGTTTTCAGGACAGAGGAGTTTACGCTTTTTGCGGTTTCTCGGTAACATGACAAGCTGCGTTGTTTTTGTTTTTTTTTTTTTGTCTTACTGACTCTATAGCTGCTATAACTTGAATTAACATCCACAACATTAAATGTTACGGAAAACTTCAAGTATGCGTCGTCTTTTAATAAATAAATTGTAATTGTTGTTGTAGTATACGAGAAATAAAACACTCGGAGACATGCTGTTATAGGAAAATAATCTTCACGGTGGTAACAGGAGCTGCATAAAACCTCATTATGTGTGTGTGTGTGTGTGTGTGTGTGTGTGTGTGTGTGTGTGTGTGGGGTACATAGATAAAGAAGCCTGTGTGTTGTGCTGAAGTCGTGATAATGAGAGAAAAACAGCTTAGCTAGCTAACTCCGACTCGGGACGGGTATTTAGCCAGCTAACACGTCTGTGCGTTTTTTTAAAACGGGGAATTTACTAAATCTAATGGCAGCGTGTAACATTTGGACTTATTTTGATAACAGCCATGACTGGAAATGTACCGTCTGTGCTACAGATAGCTATGAATTAGCCTGTAACGATTTATCGTACGTTTCCAGGTGAAAAACAAACAGACGAAAGGTACAAAACATTCTCTTCATGGTTCCACCCTAGCAACGAGGGAAAGTACAGTTTGGTACCTTTATTTATTTATTTATTTTTTTTGAGTGAGAGTGTACAGGTGCAGGCATGCCTTTCTCCACAAACAAAACACACGCACGCACACACAGCACGATCTCCTACACTCGTCTGTCATCGTCACCCCTCATGCTGGTAAAACCACAACAAACACCCCTGCTGATGTCAGCGACTTCATCCAACGCTTCCAAAACAGATCAGTAACAGCATCTACATCAGCACAAAGTACCGGAGCACGACCCGCCATGACCCCCGCAATCACATCCGAACCTGTGCTCCGGCGTCTACGAGAAAATCAGTGAAATACGATATTGTTAAATATTACTGATGATCTTGAACCGGTTCATTCTGCCTCATTACAGAGAGAAGTTTCTGAGGATATCACCAAGCAAGAGCCTGAGTGTTTGTTATCAAAGTCGTTTACCTCCCGTGGTGTTTAATTTCCATTTCACTGAACTTTGACCTCGCAAATTAATAAGAAAACAAGAGGGCGGGGCTATGGTGTCTCCTTCCTAACAAAAACAAACAAACAAAAAGTCCTGAACATCGAGTTGCCAAAACGTCTTGTAGTAAACAGTTCAGGAACTCTCTTTGGCAAGAATGGTTCCATCTTCATTCAGCTGAACTGCGACCTTGCAAATCTGTGAAATGCGAGCCAATAGAAAACAAGAGGGCAGGGCTATGGTGTCTCCTCTGGTGTCACAGAGTTCCCAAAATGTCTTGAGGAACTAAACAGTTCTGTACTATCCTTAGCAAGCAAACTTTGAGCTCAAGTGTTTGTGAAGTCTGAGCCAATAGAGAATGAGAGGGTGGGGCTATGGTGTCTACTTTCTAAAATAATAATAATAATAATAATAATAATAATAATAAGTATGAAGAACACGAAGTCCTGACCATCAAGGTTTCAGAAGTAAAAGGTTCAGGAAAACGGTTCAGGTTCTCACATTTAACCAATCAGTGACATTTAGTACAGTAAGTTCCACCTAAATACTTCGTGTTACTCAAAAACCTTCTCAAAACAAACTGTTGTTCCTGGAATCCTGGCTAAAGCTCCTGTTTTTTGTCGTTCTACAGAACCTCCAGAACCTCCACGCAAACCTCTATGTTACACAGGAGCTGGTGGAGGAACCGGTGATGAGTACTGACACACCTTCACACCATCTCCTCCTCCTCCTCCTCCTCCTCATCAGCAGCGATTCTTCAGGGAAGGTTATGGATACGTTTTCTTCCTGAACATCCCAGTGTTCCTTTACACACACACTCTCACACACACTCTCACACACACACACACACACACACACACACACACACACACACTCACACACACACTCACACACACACACACACACACACACACTCACTCTTTCTCTCTCTTCAGGACTTCGCTCTGAGAAGATCAGGAGGTAAAACCTATATTTTTAATGGTTCTAATATTTTGTCCACCACACGA